>NW_028270156.1:109196544-109377627 GCF_037043375.1 Chiloscyllium plagiosum
GAGTAAATTGGTCGATACAGCATGATACGGCTGTACAAGACATTGCTGGGTCTCCAGTTGGTGTACTGTGTAGAATTCTGATCATCCTATTTCAGGAAACTGCAAATCGAACAAAGATTGACGAAGGTGATACTGATACTGGAGGGATTTACAGAAACAGAGAGGCTGGATAAGCTGGAAAGCAACACGGGGGAATGAGATAGAGTTGGCAGATAAGGTTAAGGAGAATCCAAAGAGATTCTACAGCACACAAGTACAAAAAGACTACTAGAGAGAAAATAGAGCCCCTCAAAGATCAATAAGACCATCCATGCATGGAACCACAGGAAATGGGTGCGACCCAAAATGAATATTTCATGTTGGAGCGTACTGTGTACAAAGACTAGGAAACAAAAGGAAAGAAACAGTGATGTTTTGAAAAGAGTCCCCATTACAGAAGAGGTTGTGCTGGAGGTCTTAGAATACAAAGGTATAGAAAGTCCTAGGTCCTGAACAAGTGTATCCCAGAACATTGTGGCAAAGTCGCAGTGGGGACCGTGGCAGAGATATTTGTATCGTTATCCTTCATATTTCCATTAGGTGTAGGTGGCTGAAGGGTGATCTTATAAAGGTTTATAAACCATGAGGGGTACAGGTAAGGTGAATAGTGAAGGTCTCTACCCCAGGGTAGGGGAGTCCATAACTGGAGGGCAGAAATATGAGGTGGGAGAGGGAAGACTTAAAAGGGATCAGAGGAGAACATTTTTCACAGAGAGCATGGTGCACAAATTTAATGAGCTGCCAGGGGAAGTGATGGAGAGAAGCACAATGACAACATGGAAAAGACATTTGGGTGGATACATGGAGAGGAGAAGGTTTGAAGGGATACGGGCCAATTGCAGGGAAACGCGACTCGTTCAGGAACCGTGTTCAGCATCGACTAGTTGGATCAAAGCAAAGGTTCTGTTTCCGTGCTGCATGAGTCTGTCATTGGAGGAGGAGTCTACCGAGATAAGGCACACTAGACACTGAAGCAAGTTACAGAGATAGGGATGGTAGGCTGGAATGCAGTACAGTTCAAATATGTGGAGGGACTATAGGGAAGGGAGAAGGTTACAGGGTCAGGAACTGTTATAGGAGTTAAAATTTATGGAAGACACCGGTCCATGCGACATGCCATAGATACAGTGTTGGAGAGGGGAATATGGAAGAGAGATCCCAGGCAGCATTCCCACCCTCTGTTGGGAAGTCTGCTTTCCCCTCTGTTGTACTAATGGTCACTAAGACTGCACAGGCCCGGATCGATAACTGTGACACTCCCGGTACTGTCTCAGTACATCAAAACTTACAGCAGGGGTGGTGATTGAGCCTGAGGTTTGTCTGTACTCTGCTCCCCCTCCAACACTGTATCTATGTCATATCTTGTTAGCCGATGCTTGGAGCCCTCTCATTGCTCTCTGCTCTGTACACTGTGAGTGATCTTACCTCACTGCAGGATTTATTGAATTCTCCAGATCTCCCTGCCCTTGGTCTCTCTGGCTGACCAACCATCTTCAATGTGGTGATGGACGAGACACCCAGCAACTGTGAAATCTATTGAGTCAGGACTTTCCTGAGCACCTACAGGAGACAGAAAAATACACAGAATGGGAATTTATACTGATGTAGTGAGAATTACACATGGAGAATGGTCCTGAATAAAACAGAGATCTGGAAAATCCCAGACTCCGTCCCCGGCCTGTGCTGCTGCGTCTCCCTGGAGTGGAGAATTCTGTTGACTCAGGATCTGGAGTAACTATAAGAGCGAGGGGCATTGAGAGAGGTTGCAATTAGATCCACATAGTGAGGGATACCACATGGAGAGAGATACTGTATGATATCACCAGAGTGCTGGAAGGTATCAGGCTCATACAATCATATCATAAGGCCTCAGAATCAATCCATTGTGTGGGAAGAAGGGATTCTGCTTCATGATGGCATAACTGGTCAGGAAGGAGCAACCAGTTAGCATGCAAAGTGATGGCCTAGTGGTATTATTGCTAGAGCATGTATCCAAAACTTCAGCTAATGTTCGAGGGGACATGTTTGAATCCCACAATCAGAAATGGGGGGATTTGAAAACAATGCTTTTAAAGATAATAATTAACAATCCATAAATAAATATGAGACAATTGCTAATGTACAAAAATACAAACACTTGTCATTTCGAGAAGGACATCTGCCTATCCTCACGTGGTCTGCACACAATACCCACAGCAAAGTGTTTGTCTATCAATGACGCTCTGAAATGGCCGAGCAAGTTACTCAGTTCAAGGGCAGCTAGGGCTGGGCAAGAAAGGCAGGTCAGACTGAGATACCAACATCCTATGAGCTAATAAAATCACTCCCGTTGCACTGGGCCCCACTGGAACCATGGTGGGACCAGAGTCCTGGCCAATCATGTCGGTAGGTTTATGGACAGGGCTGTAAACTAACAGAGAGGATGCAGAGACAGGATTCAGGTGAAAGGAGCTTTCCAAATCCAAATAGAAAAGGGAAGCATCGGAACAGCATGGGGATGTGCCTGAAGACAAGCAGAAAGGAACAGGATGGGAAAAAGTTTAGTTAAAACCGTACATCAGTGAATCATTTATGACAGGATATTGTGGGAAAGAGTAAATTATGTTTTGTTTGGAATGGACAAAGTCTCTGCAATAAGGTAGATGGACTTGTGACACAGAGATAAAAGAGAATTAGACAGCAGTGAGACATGGTTCCAGAACGAACAAAAGATGGAACATAAATATTCAACGTTTCACAACCTTGTGGAAATTCAGGAAAAATGGATAACGCTAACAATAATGGATAATAAAGGTATTACACAAAAAGCATTTGGCATCAGATCATGAAGTAGAGTCAGTCTGAATGTAAATTCTGGCTACTACTTGCCAAGGACACAAGCAGCAGAACAGTTTCAGCAACCAAACAGCATTTCATTGCTCATCACTGCGATGAATAGGAATCAACTGGAATTTTTAATAAAAGAATTGTGATAATTTTGGGAAGCTTCAATATTCCCAAAATCTGGGACATTCACACTGACAAGAGCGATATTGGAAGAGGAGTTCAGAGAATTTTTTTTTCAGTGTTTCTTTGAATAACACATTGTGCAACTGGCTCGTGATGTAACTATCTCAGAGCGACCGTTGTGTGATGAAACTTAGTGAATGAGTAATATCACCTGGAGAGATCCTCTGGGAAATTGTGAGAAAATGCAGTTTAAAGAAATATGAAGTTTTAAAGTGAATCACAGAAAGGACAAGCTACAACTAGAAATAAAAATAGCCAATTACATGATATTGAGAGGAGAATTGACCAAAAAAAACAAACAGGCGAAACAGACTGAAATATGTGACTGTATATGGACAGTGGAAAACATTTGAAGGAACAGTGTAAATCATTCAAATAAAGGACATTCCATTGAAACAGACATAACTTCAACAAGAAATCCCCACTGGTCCCTTACTCAGGACAAAACGGTTCATACTAGATTATGAGGCTGAGAAGATCACCAGAAAAGTACTTAAAATTCTGAAATTAGAGAGTGTTTTAGGAATAAGTTTTAAAGGGTCTGCTACCAGGGGGAGGGCATTGGGAAGGGGTAATATTGTCAGGACATATTGAAGCGATAGGAACAGGAAGAATGGAAGGTGATGGAGCTGGTGAGAGTGTTACAGAGAATGGTCACGGCCTGAACGATGTTACAAAGCCAGTATGGATTGCTGCAGTTGGATGGGATTTCAGAGGTAGGGAGGGACACATGTATTTTTATTTTTTCATTCATGGGATGAGACTGCCACTGATTGGACCATCAATCTTTTTCCCCCCACTGCTAATTGCCCAGATGGTAGCTCAGAGTCAGCCAAATTGTTGTGGGTCTGGAGTCACGTGTAGGCCAGACCAGGTTAGAGTGTCAGATGTCCTTCCCTAAAGGAGGTAAGTGAACTAGATGAGTTCATCCTGCTGATCAACAATGGTTTCATGGTGGTCTCACCAATGTCTTGTACAGATACACCATGACACCATTGGTCACCTCTCAATGCTCTGACCAATGAAGGTAACATCCCAAACGCCTGCTTCACCAGTCTGTCTACCTGTGACACCACTTTCAAGGAATTGTGTACCTGCATCCCTGGGTCACTGATGGACAACACCACCCAGGGTCCAAACATTAACTATATACGCCCCACCCTGGTTTGTTTCATCAAAATTGCACACTGCACAGTTTTCTAATTAAACTCCATCTGCTATTCTTCAGTCCACTATCCCAGTGTACTGTCCATCCTGTTGTTTCATAGATAATCTTCATCACTGTCCAGTTTACCACCAATTTCAGTGTCAGCCAAAAAGCTTACTTATCACAAAACCAATATTCCCATCCAAACCATGTATCCAAATAACAAACAACAGTGGGCCCACTACACCGCTGGTCACATGCCTCCAGTCAGAAAAACAAAATGTCTCCCATCATCCTCTGTCTCCTACCATCAAGCCAAGTTTGTATCCAGTTGACTAGCTCCTCCTGAATGTCATATCCTTTTACATTGATATGAGCTTATTACCCAATTTAACATACAGACACAGAACACAGAACAGTACAGCACAAGACCCTTCGGCCATGATGCCATGCCAACCTTTTATCCGACTGTATGATCAAACTAACCGACGTACCCTTCATTCTATTATCATCCATGTGCCTATCCAGAAGTATATTAAATGTCCCGAATGCAGCTAATTTTACTGCCACCACTGGCAGTGCATTCCACTCACCCACAACTCTATATGTAACGAACCTACATCTGAAATCTCCCCTTCACCATCCGTGAATCACCTGAAAATTATACCCCCTTGTAATAGCTATTTTTGTCAGGGTGAAAAATGTCTCTCACTATTCACTCTCTCTGTGCCTCTCGTCATCTTGTTCACTACCAGGTCACCACTCACCCTTCTTCACTCCAATGAGAAAAGCCTAAGCTTGTTCAAGCTTTCTTCATAAGACATGCTCTCCAGTACGGGAAGCATCCTTGTAAATCTCCTCTTTACCCACTCTAAAGCTTCCACATCTATCCTGTAATGAGGGAACCTGAACTGAACACAATATTCCAAGTGGGGTCTAACCAGAGCTCTGTACAGCTGCAGCATAACCTAACGGCTTTAAAACTCAATCCCCAAACTAATGAAATCCCACACAATATATTCCTTCTTAACAAGCCTATTAGCTTGTGTTGCAACTTTGAGGGATCTATGGACTTGGAACCCAATATCCCTCTTTTCCTCCACACTGTCAAGGATCCTACCTTTAACCCTGCATTCTGCAATCAAATTCAGTCTTCCAAAATGACTGACTTCATACTTTTGCAGATTCAACTACATCTGCCACTTCTCAGCCCAGCTCTGCATCCTGTCATTGCCCCATTGCAACCTACATTAGCCACTCCACCAACCTTCGTGGCATTGCCAAACTTACTAACCCACTCTTCCACTCACATCCAAGTCATTTATAAAACCACAAAGAGCCGAGGTCCTGTAACCTCTCCCTGCAGAAAGCCACTGGTCGCTGAGCTCCAGGATGAATGCTTTCCATTCATCATCACCCTCGATCTTCTTTGGGCCAGGAATTCTGTATCCAGACAGACAGGTTTCCCTGTTTCCCATATCTCCGTACTTTCTGAATGAGCCATAAAGGTGTTTTGTCACATCGTCAAAGGACTCAATAAGATTTGTAAGGCATGACCTGCCCCTTACAAAGCCATGCTGACTATCTCTAATCAAACTATCATTTTCCAATGAATTATAAATCCTGTCTCGGAGTCCTCTCCAATAATCTGCATACCACAGACATAAGATTGACAGGTCTGAAATACCCAGCGTTATCGGCATTCCCTTTCCTGAACAAGGGAATAACACTTGCCGCCCTGCAACCATCTGGTACAACTCCAGTGGACAGTGAGGGCGCAAAGGTCATTGCCAAGTGCACAGCAATCTCTTCCCTCACTTCGTGTAGTAACTTTGGGCACATCCCGTCTGGTCCAATAGACTTTTCTATCCTTATGTTTTACACAATACTCTGCACATCCTCATTTTAACATCAACCTGTTCACATATATCAGCCTGTTTCACGCTATCCTCACAAATGACAAGGTCCCTATCAGTAGTGAATACTAAAGCACAGTATGAATAAAGGACTTCCCCTACCTCCTGTAACTCCAGGCACAAGTTCCCTCCACTATCCCTGATCGACCCTACCCCCACTCTGACCATCCTCTTGTTCCTCCCATAAGTGGAGAATGCCTAACGGTTTTCCTTAATCCTTCCCAACAAAACTTTTTCATGCCCCCTTCTAGCTGTCCTAAGTCCATTCTTCATTTCGTTCCTGGTACCTTCAGAGAATCCCTACAGTGTGGAAATGGGCCATTTGGCCCCACAACTCCATATCAACCCTCCAAAATGTACCCCAACCAGAACCATCCCCCAACCTAATTCTCTCCATTTGCCTCGACTTATGCACCAAACCTACACATCCGTGAACACTATGGGCAATTTAGCATGGCTGAGTCACCTGAAATGCACATCCTTGGGCGGTGGAGGAAACCGGAGCACCTGGAGGAAACCAATGCTGACACGGGGAGAACGTGCAAACTCCACACAGATAGTCACCTGAGGCTGGAATCGAAATGGACTGCTGGGTGCTATGAGGGAGCAGTATTAACCACTGGGCCATCGTGCTATTCCATGTTACCCTGTAGAAACCTATCTGATCCTTGCTTCCTCAAACTTAAATAAGCTTCCTTCTTCCTCTTGACTAGATGTTCTACATCCCTTTCAACCTTGTTAACTGATTCGCTAAAGTCCACGTGGACAATGTTCACTGCTCTGCCTTCATCGATCTCTTGGCCACCTGCTTGAAGAGTCAATCCGGTTTGTGAAACACGGTTTCCCAGTCACAAAGCCATGCTGACTATCTCTAATCAGCCCTTGCCTTTCCAAATACACATAGCTCCTTTCTCTCAGAATCTCCTCCAACAACTTCCCCAAAACTGGGCTCACTGGGCTGTAATTTCCTGGCTTTTCCCTGCAGCCCTTATGTGATGGAACAGCATAATGTTCCCTCCAATCTTCCGACATCTCACTGCATCTGTTGATAATATAAATATCTCTGTAAGGGACACTGCAACCTCTTCCCTAGCTTCCCACAATATTCTAGGATAAACCTAATGAGCTACTGAGGATTGATCTACTTTTATTTGTTTTAAGATTCCAGCACTTTCTCTTCTCTGGTGAGGATTCTTTCCAAGACATCACTATTTATTTCCCCAAGTTCCTGAGCTTCCATGTCTTTCGCCACAGTAAATACTGACAGGACTATTTTGTCTAATATCTCACCCATCTCCTCGGGTTCCACACATAGGCGACCTTACTGATCTTTAAGGGGCCCTATTCTCTCCCAAGTTACTCTTTAGCCCTTATTGAAACTTGCGTAAAGGCTTCTGATAATTCAAATACACCATATCCCCTCTACCACTCCACCCCTTCTACACCCTTTCAAACCTGCCATTTATATTCACACCAACAAATTAAATCCAACAGGCTCAAAAACAAATTCTCTTTTATCAAATGTGTTTCCAAGTGGCTAGTTATTGCATATTGACATATCCTTTCTAACAATGTCAATATGCTCCCGACTTACTATCAGGCTAACACTATTTGGTTTCAGACTGACAGCAGAAAGGGCTGAGGGAGTTCTTGTTTATCAATCTGAAAAAGGTAGCCCACAGGTTCAGCAGGTAATAGAGAAGGCAAATGAAATGCTGGCATTTATTACAGAGGGAATGGAGTCTAAAAATAGGCAGGTCAAGCTAAGACTATGCAAGGTACAAGTCAGACCACACCTCGAATAATATGAACAGTGTGAGTGCCCGAAGGAAAGATATTGTCGCATTGGACGCAGTCCGGAGAAGGGTCACTCGGCTGATCTTGGGAATGGAGGGATTTTCTAACGAGCAGAGGTGGAGTAGGTTGAGGTTGAACCCATTGAAGTTTAGATAATGAGAGAGAAATGGAATGAACCATCCAAGATTCTGAGGGGCTCTGATCGGGCAGAGGCTGCGAAGTTAGAAAATAGAACAGCAGAGCACAGCAACAGGTCCTTCGGCCCACCACGTCTATGCTGTCCATGATGCTATTCTAACTCATACCATCTGCCTGCACATGGGTCCATAACCCTCTATTCTCTGCCCGTTCATGTCTAAATGCCACTTCAAAACTTTACTCACATTTCTGTTTCTATGACCTTGCTTGGCAACTTCCACTCTCTGTTTAAAAAAAAACTTGCCTCACAAATCTCATTTAAACTTTCTCTTTCTCACCTTAAATCTCTGCGCTCTAGTATTTGAAAGTTACACATTGGAAAAGAGATTCTGACTATCCACATTATCTATCCCTGTCCTAATGTTATATCCCTGTACCTGGTCACCTGTCAGCCTCTGATACTCTCACAAAGCAATCCAACTTTGTTTAATTTCCTCTTAACACCTAAGACACCCTTAAAATCATAACACAGGTAACGTGCTGATAAACCACTTTTGTACACTCTCCAAAGACTCCACATCCTTCCTGTTTTGTGGAGATGAGAACTGCGCACAGTACTCCAAATGTGACCAAACAAACATTTGATACAATTACAGCATCAAATGCAAACCACTTTACCCAACGTTGTGACCGATGAAGGCTAGTGCTCCATTTGCTTTCCTTCCCATCTGAAACACTTCTGTTGCCATTTTCTGGGAGTTACTGACTTGCACCAAGATCCTTCTGTATATCAATATCCATCAGTATGCTAACTTTCTTCTTGAATTTGACATCAGCTCACACTTGTCCAGATTAAATTCAATTTGCTATTTCTGTCTACCTCTCCAACTGTTCTGTCACCTTCTGCAGATTTTAATGAATCAGGGAAACAAGGGTTTTGTGGAAAAGGCAGGAAAGTAGAGTTGAACAGTATCAGATCAGCCATGATCTGATTGAAGGACAGAGCATACCCAATTGGCCAAATGGCCTCATTCCCCTCCTACATCTCATGGTCTGAGCACAAACCCAATATGTCCTGCATAATATTATAGGTCTCTGCTCATAAAACTCCTTTATAATGGGATTATTGGATATTTATTAGTACACAGCATTTGATCTACAAATATGATATGATGTTATAGAAAACCATCTCACATACAATCCAGGATTCTATCCATTACAGCACTGATACTCATTGCTGTATCAGTCGGCATGGAGACCACTGTCTCACACAGTTACTGTACTGCCCTTGCCATAAGTACATTCAGTGTCCTGACTGTAACCATATTGACAGTCCTATCACTGGTTGGTGCCTACAAAAGAATTCCTGCTAACGGTTGCTGCTGCTTGCTTATTCTCAGCTCCACTTTTCATATTCAGATCCACTTGACTGTCTCATTAATGCATTCACCTCATCATTCCTTCACAACTTGTTGGCTTTTTACCTAGACTGACTATTGGGACTAGATTGGGTTGGAATATCTGCTCAGCATGGATGGGTTGGATCGAAAGGTCGGTTTCCATGCTGTACATCTCTCTGACTCTATGGCTCTATCCCAACAAGCCTTCAGCATTCACCTCCCAGCGATGGTCATTCTGCAGCTAAATCTCCGAAATGACAGTTCCATCATATCTGTTCACTGTCATTCCATCTGCCTTATGGTGAATACAGGGAGTCATTCCTCAGTAGTGGGGAGGTTGAACAGATGGGTACAGGTTACAGAGATAGGGTGGCTTACAGGGACTCAAGGATGTTAGAGTTAAACAGAGTTACATCTGTTCAAGAATGTCAGCGGGACAAAGGGGTTTGGGGATTGGAGGAATTTACAGAGATAGAGGGAGCTAGATTAGATTCTGGAGATAGGGATAGGGATGGAGAAAGGAAGAGGTAGGCAGGCTGAGAGGCACAGACAGGGAGCTGTTTCATCTAGGAGAGTATTGTGTATATTAACAGAGATATGGAAGGTTGTCGTGACTGAAGATGTTTACAGATATAAGGCGGTTTCTAGGCTCTGGAGGCTACATAGATAGGAAGGCAATGGAGAATGCCAGGTTACTGGGTTGGAGACAGTTACACAAATGGGGAGGGTTGCACAAACTGAAAGAGGTTCCGGTGGTCGCGAGGGGTATGGTGTCGGGAATGAGGGTGAAATTTAACAAGATAAAGATCAAAGAATTGGAGAAGGATAAGCATATTACAATTTTTTCACAGCTAAGGAAGTGTTGTAGGAACTGGAGAAGATTACCTAGGTAGGGACCGATGGAGAGGTTAAAGACAAATACAGTGACATGGAGGGTGGTATTGGTGGGAGGAGCTTACAGGGATAGACAGGACTGTCAGGGTTTACAGACATGAAGGAATTTAGTATCTACTGCAGAAGTATAGGAATTAGGGTGTTAGGGATTGGAGAACCTGACAGAGACAGAGAGAGAGAGAATGGTGTGGAGATTCCAAACAGAGGACGCATTATTGGGACTGGAGAATATTACAGAGATCACTTACACAGCATGGGCCAGGATTGATGCTTGCGATCCCCTGTGCTGTTGCATTGAGGACCATTTCAGCAGAGGGGAAAGCAGGACCCTCACAAGATGGTGGGAATGAAACCTAGAATGTTGCTGTTCCTTGCCCAGCTCTGTATCCATGTCCTGTCTCCCGTGTCTGAATATAGAAGTCTACTACCTCCACCCTGTACTGTTTACTGTGAGTGATCTTACCGGCTGCAGGATTTACTGAAGGCTCCAGATCTCCCTCTCCATCTCTCTCTGGCTGACCAACCAGCTTCAATGAGGCGATGGATGAGACAGGAGTTAGGAACATCCGGATTACTTGCATGGGACAGAAATAGACAGAATGGGAAATTAGACTGTTGTAATGAGGATAACACATGCAGAGTGGCACTGAGTCCAGCAGAGATCTCGGAAATCCTAGTCTCCATCCCTTGCCTGTGCTGCTGCATCTCTCTGGAGTGGAGAATTCTGTTGACTCAGGATCTCAGACCATCTGTAAGAGGGAGAAATGCTGATAGAGGCAGCAAATAGACCGACACAGCGAGGGATGCCACATGGAGAGATACTGAGTGATATCACATAATTAGACACTGCATTAGCAGGGAATTGTTTGAATTTATAACAAAGGCACTGGGATAAGTGTGAAGGGATACAACCTTGGTATCTTATCATCTCTTTGGCGGTGGGTCACAGACGAGGCTGACTCTCTCCCACTCTCAATTGGGGGGTGGGGCAGGAGTCTGGAGTTGGTTGTACAGACCAATGTGGCCTTCCACAGACTCTGTTACACTTGGGGCAGAAGGTGGCCATGGAAAGGGGGAGTGGGGCATTGGTGTGGTCACGCGCTCCTTGTGCTGTTTTCTCCTGGATTCCCATTTTCCCCACAGCAAGTCTCGAGGAGCTCGACACCTTTGCAATGCTTCTTCCCCACTTCGGATGGTCGTGGCCCAGGACTTAACAGATTTGATTAAGAGATGTGGAGTTGTGGAGGCAGGGTCATTGGGGACATTTAAGAGACTCCTGGACATGCATATGGTCACAGACATTTAAGGGTGCATATATGAGGATCAGTGGTCGGCACAACAACGTGGGCTGAAGGGCCTGTTCTGTGCTGTACTGTTCTATGTTCTATGTTCTATGAAAAAAATTGATCAACTCTGAAGACGCCAATGTTTAGAAACATGGACACATTTGTTCAAGAGATCGCTAGGGATTCTCCTAGCAGGAGTACAGTAGGAAGAGGAAACATTGTCAGCATTTAATCAGATGATCGGAACAGGGAGAGGTGAAGGTGCTGGAGGTGGTGAGAGTGTTACAGAGAGGGGCAAAGGCCTGATCAATGTTACAAGACCAGAATTGCTGCAGCTAGAGCTGTTTGCAGAGGTAGGGATGGACATATGTATTTTTCATTGATTCATTCATGGCCTGAGGATGTCACTGGATGGACCAGCATACATTGCCCTCCTGCTAATTGCCCAGAGGCAGCTCAGAGTCAGCCATATTGCTGTGGGTCTGGAGTCACATGTGAGCCAGACCAGGTAAGAATGTCAGATGTCCCTCCCTAAAGGACATACGTGAACAAGTTTATTATTACCAGATGATCAACAATGTTTATACGGTGGCCTCACTAATGTCCTGTACAGATACAGCATGACATCCCAACTCCTACTCTCAATGCTCTGCCCAATGAGGGGTAACCGTCCCAAACGTCTGCTTCACCAGCCTGTCTACCTGTGACGCTACTTTCACAGAACTGTGTACCTGCATCCCTGGGTCACTGAACTGATTGACAATACGACCCAGGGCCCGAACATTAATTGTACAAGTTCAGCCTGGTCTGCTTTACCACAATACAACATCTTGTATTTCTCCACCTGCTATTCCTAACCTCACTGGTCCAGCACTACTGTTGATCCCATTGCACTCTTCGATAACCCTCTGCACTGTCCACTTTATCACCCATTTCATTTTCACTCACAAACTTGCTAACCATGACTCCTGTATTATCATCCAAACTGTTTATATTAATGATGCACAACAGTGACCCGGCACCAAACCCCGTGGCACACCGTTGGTCACAGGCCTGCAGTTTGAGCAGCAACCCTCTATGAACACGCTCTGCCTCTTACCGTCAATCCTGTTTTGTATCCAGTTGGTGAGTGCAACCTGGTTATGTGTGATCTAAACATACTAACCAGTCTGCCATGCAGAACCGTGCCAAAGGTCTTGCTAAAGTTCATGTGGACATCGTGTACTGCTCTGCTTTGATTTGTCAGTTGTCTACCTCCACACTTAGGTTTGAGGCATCATTTCCCATGCACAAAGCCATGCTGACGACCATTAATCTGTCCTTACCTTTCCAAAAGCACGATGATCATTTCTCTCAGAATCTCCTCCAACAACTTACCACCCCTGCATCAGTCTCACTGGTCCATAGTAGCTGTCGATGATACAAATATCTCTGGGAGGGGCCCTGTAATTTCCTCCCTCGTTTCTCACAAGGCGCTGGGATACATCTGATTATGTCCCAAGGTTTTATCTAACTTTTTGCATTTTAAGACATTCAGCACCTCCTGTTCTCCAATGTGCATTATTTTCAAGACATCACTACGTATTTTCCCAAGTTCCCGAGCTTCCATGTCTTTCTCCAGAGTAAATCCGAACGCAAAATATTTGGTCAGTATCTCACCCATCATCAGTGATTCCACACAGACAGCCTCATTGACCTTTCAGGGGCCCTATTCTCTCCCAAGCTAATTTTTAGCACTTGTTGAAACTTGTCAAAATGCTTCTGAAATTTCAAATATCCCTCTACCACAACTAGACTCCCCCACCCTTACGTATTCTGCCATTTATGGTCACACCAAAATATAGAATTCAACAGATTTAAAAATATTCCCCTTTTATAAAATCATACATCTCCCATTGTTTCTAAGCATCCAGTTACCATTTATTTTCATAACCTTTATAACACATTCCAGCACGTTCCAGACTTACTGTCAGGCTAACACTGTTTGGTTTCAGACTGACTGCACAAAGGGTTGAGGGAGTTCTTGTTTATCAATCTGAAAAAAGGTAGCTTACAGGATCAGCAGGTAATTGAGAAGCCAAATCAAATGCTGGCATTTATTACAAAGGGAACGGAGTCTAAAAATGGGAAGGTCTTGCTAAAACGATGCAAGGTACAAGTCAGACCACACCTAGGTTATAATGAACAGATTGACATAGAACCCATTGGGGTTTTGGAGAATGGGAGAGAAATTGAATGAAACATCCAGGATTCGGAGGGGCTTTGACAGGTTAGATGTCGTTAAGTTAGAAAATAGAACAGAACAGCAGAGTAATAGGCCCCTCGGCCCACCATGGCTGTGCTGACCATGATGCTATTCTAAACTAATCCCATCTGCCTGCACATGGGCGATATCCCTCTATTCTCTGCCTGTTCATGTTTCTGTCTAAATGCCACTTCAAAACTTTGCTCTCATTGCCACCTCTCCCACCTCCTGAGCAGTTCCACCCTCTCGGTAAAGACAACTGGCCTCATTCATCTCAGTTAAAACTGAGGCGCCCGAGTATTTGATATTTCTACATTGGAAGAAGGATTCCAACTATTCACACCTCCTAATGCTATATGCCTATACCAGGTCACCCCTCAGTCTCCGATATTCTCGCAAGACAATCCAACTGCGCCCAACCTCCTTACAGTAAACACATTCTCTTCCAGGTAACATTCTGCCAACCCTCTGTTGCAACCTCTCCAAAGCCTCCACATCCTTCCTGTAGTGTGGCAATGAGAACGACAAACAACATTCCAAACATGGCCGAATGAAGGTTCATTCAGTCACAACATGACATGGAAACGTCTGTACTCATTACTGCGACCAATGAAGGTAAGCCTACCATACTCCTCCTTTACCACCACATCCCACTGTGTTGTTATTTTGAGGGAGCTACGGATTTGCATCCAAAGTCATCTGTTTATCAATGTTTCCAATTAGTCATTGAGTGGACTTCTCTCTTCCATTTGACTTCATAGATACATCACTTCGCACTTGTCCCGATGAAATTCGATTTGCGATTTCTCTGCAGAGTGTTCCAGCTGATCAACATAGTGCTGCAACCTTTAATAATTTTCCTCACTATCCACAATTCCCCTAACTATCCCTGATCATTACGTGCCTTTCCAAATGTCATCTGCAAAATACTAATCAAACTGCTGACCTTTTCATCTGAATCACAGATATAAATTACACACAGACATTGTCGCACTGATCCTTGTGAAACACCATTGCCCACAGATGTCCAATCAGAAACTGACCACTGCACATGCCTCAGACTACAATCACCAAGAAAATATTGTATCCAACTTAGCAACGAGCATGGATTGTGATTTGATCTTCCAGATCCCCCTTGCTATTTGGAAGCTGTCCATTCAAAATGACTCTATATTTTGATTCCCAGATTAAATTGGCTGTCTCACTAATGCACTGACTGCATCCTTTCTTCACAACAAAACGGGACCTTGTTTGGTTGTTTGCTGATCCTGCCTAAATCCCTACAATCCCTCAATAATCACATCCCAGCCATGGTCATTCTGCAGACACACCTCCACAATAACAGTTTGATCATATCTGTTCCCTTCAGTTAATGCTGTCATTCCATCTGCCTTGTTGCAAATGCATGGTGCATGTCACTGAGAGAGGGCCTTTGAGGGATGGATAGAGGTCACAGAGTGGGAGATATGTTTGGGGACGCGACAATGTTGCAGGGTTAAACATAGTTACAGTTGCTACAGAATGTTCGCAGGAGAAAACATTTTATTGTTTGGAGGAAGTTAGAGAGATAAAGCGTCTTTGATTAGATTCCAGAGATAGGGATGTGTGTAGAGTTGTGGATCATTACGTGGACTATGTTGATCAGGGCGTAGAAACATTCACAGGATTCCAGGATGTCGTTCATTTTACAACAGTTGTGGGATCTGGAGAATATCACAGTGATAGGGAGGATGGTATGGACTGGAGAATATTACAGGGAAAGGGTGGCTAGTATGGACTGGAGGATGTTGCAAGCACATGGAAGATGATATAAACTGGAGAATGCTGCAGCAATAGAGAGGAGTATATGGACTGGAGGATGTTGCACAGACAAGGATGAAGTTGTAGACTGGATACAGTTAGAAGGAGAGATAAATTTATGCACTGGAAGGTATGTCAGAGAGAGTGAGTGGTGTGCATGCTGCAAGATACGACAGGGATAGGGAAGCTTGTAGAGACTGGAGGAGAGAGTCGTAGAGAGGCTTGTGCGAGACCAGATTCACTTATGAGCATAGGGTGTGCTGCAGTGAGCAGAGCCTTTTGCAGATATAAATGAGGATACAATGGCAACGAAGCAGTCACACCTATACATAAGTATATAGGAACTGAAGGAATTGAAGAGATTACACAGGCTAGGAGTGTTGTATGCAGTGGAGGAGATTAACCTAAGAGGGAAGCTGTTAGAGACTCAACAATGTTAGGAAATAATGGGAGTTGCAATGGTGATAGCAGATTTCAACAATTCGGAGGATATAGACCTGAAGGAGCTTTGAAAGAAAGCGATGGTACAGTAAAGGGAATTGTAGTGACTTCCGTTTCATAAGCAATCCATAAGCACTTAAAATAGCCTGTTTGACATGTGCATTATCTCTCGACCATTCATCAGACAGCGCTGCAAATTTTTCAGTGTCTCTGCCTACCGGCTTAGACTGAACTAGCATTTCCCAGAAGACCTCGGGCCACTCTACCTGTCTATGCAATTTTTCAAATGAAATACAGAGTTCCTTGACAGTAGAGTCACAGGTAGTTAGGATAGCGAAGAAGGCGCTTGGTGTGCATTTCTTTATTGGTCAGAGTATTGAGTACAGGAGTTGGGAGGTCATTTTGCGGCTGTACAGCACAGTGGTGAGGCCACTTTTGGAATGCTGCATGCAACTCTATTCTCCTTCCGATTGGAAGGATTTTGTGAAATTTGAAAGGGTCCAGAAAAGATTTACAACAACGTTGCCTGGGATGAGCTATAGGGAGACTTTGAACAGGTGATGGTTGTTTTTCCTGGAGAGTCGGAGGCTGAGGGTGACCTAATAGAGGTTTATAAAATCAAGAGGGGCATGGATAGGGTAAATAGACAAAGTCTTTCTTCTGGGGTGTGCGAGTCCAGAATTATAGGGCGAGGTTTAGGGTGAGAGTAGAAAGATATAAAAGATAAAAAGGGGCAACTTTTTCACACAGAGGATAGTACATAAATGGAATGAGCTGCCAGAGGAAATGGTGGAGGCTAGTACAACTGCAACAGTTAAAAGGCATCTGGATGGGTATATGAATAGGAACGGTTTAGAGGGATATGGGCCGGGTGCTAGCAGGTGGGACTACATTGGGTTGGGGTACCTGATCTGCAGGATGGGACCATGAATGGGTTGTGGAACCTGGAGGATGTTATGATTTGAACCACAGGTAATGTTTGATTGGATCTTTCAGCCAAACTTACAGATAGTACAATTGTAACATTTAAGAAGCATTTGGATGGATATATGAATAGAAAGGGTTTGGAGGGAGATAGGCCAGGTACTGGCAGGTGGGACTAGATTGGGTTGGAATATACTGTCGGCATGGCTGGGTTGGAATGAAGGGTCTGTTTCCATGCTGTACATCTCTATGATTGTAAGATCGGCTGAATGGTCCAATCAAAAATTACCTGTGGTTCAAATCATAATATGTTCCCTGGTTCCACAACCCATCCCCTGTCCCATCCTGCAGGTTCAATGAATCCCGGAACCTCTAAACTTCTGCAAGTCCCACGTCCCTTCCGACATTTGTACCATCCTCCAGGGTCTGCAGCCCTTCATACCTCGTAACATGGCCCAGATTCTCCAACTCCTCCTTTCTCTGCAATGTTCCCCAAAAGAGCACTGGAGGATGTGGGGGTTACAGAGATATGGAGGGACATCAGGACGGGAGGATTTTGCAGACATTAGGAATATATGGACTTGAGGAGGTTTCACAGTTTATGAGTGTTGTAGGGACTGGAGGAACTGACAAAGATAGGGATAGTTTTAGATTGGAGGATTCTGCAGAAAACCTTTACGTGGTTAAAGGCAGGATTCGTAGCAGCGTGCAGGAACAAAGGGATCTTGTGTCCCTCAGGTTACCACCCAAGTTGACAGGCTGTTAAGAAAGCGGATGGTGTGTTGGCTTTCATTAACAGGGGATTGAGTTTAAGAGATGTGAGATTTTGCTGCAGCTCTACAGAACCCCAGTTAGACCACACTTCGAATATTGTGAACAGTTCTGTTCGCTTCATTATCGGGAGGACGTGGAAGCTTGAAAGACAATGCAGAGGAGATTTAGCAGGATGCTAGCTGGACAGGAGGGCATGCCCATAGAAGGTAGTTGTGGAAGCTAGGGCTTTTCTGATCAGAGCGAAGGAGGAAGAATGGTGACTTGATAGAGATGTACAAGGGAATGAGAGGCATAGATAGAGTGGATAACCAGAGACTACTTCCCATGGCTAAATGGCTATCACAAGGGGACAGAAGTTTAAGGTAATTGGCAGAAGTTGTAGCTTAGATATCAGAGGGATATGGGCCAGGTGCTGGCAGGTAGGACTAGATTGGGTTGGGATATCCTGTCGGCATGGACGGGACTGGTACGTTATTTACACAGAGTGTGGTGGGTGCGTGGAATGGACTGCCAGCCATGGTAGTAGATTCAGACACATTACAGACATCTCAGCAACTCTTGGATAGGCACATCAATGATAGTAAAATGTAAGGTACGTAGGTTCGTTTCATCTTCAGAGTAGGATAAAAGGTTAGCACAATATTGAGGGCGGAAGGGCTTGTACTGGAATGTGCTATTCCATGTTCTAAATAGCAAGGGTTAGGATGGCAGCAAGAGGTTTCGGGAAGCAGGAGAGGATACGATCTGAATGAAGTGACACAAATAGAAGGCATTGCTAAGGTTGTATGAGGTAACAGAGACAGCAATGGTCTGATCTGGAGCAGATGACCAGACTGGGAGGGGTGTGGGGACTGGAGGTGCTTTCACAGGGAGAGCTGTCGGTCCTACAGGTGTTCATGAGATGGGAGGTTGGGAGGAATGGAGCAGTTTACAGGGATAAGGATGTTGGTAGGATGGGGTGTTTTACACAGACAGGAATGTTTCAGGTGAATGGAGCTGAGTACAGAGATAAAGTGGGTTGCACAGATTGGAAAAACAAATAGACATATGGAGGGTAGTCGTTACTGAAGATGTTTATATTTACAGGAAGGCTTAGGTTCTGCAGGTTATTTAGATAAAGGGGGTGTGGAATCAGACAGATTCTCCAAGTGACAATCAGCAATTTTGGTTGGAGACAGTTTCACAGATTAGGGAGCATTAGTACCTTCCTCCAGTTTGGTCAGAGTGGGAAGCGTTGTAGGGGAGGGTAATGTTTACACATGTAAGAGCTGGAGAAGATTATGAAAATGAGTAGATGGATGGAGACACTGGAGGAGCTTACATTGACAGGGTGGGTGCTGGCAATGAAAAGATATCACATAGATAGTGGGTCTTGTAGGAACTGGATTGGTAGAGTCACAGGCATTGGAATGACTTCTGCAGATTGGGAGTGTACAGGGACTGAGAGGATTGTAGGGTCTCCACAGATTGATCGTGTCTTTAAGAATAGAAGAGTTCATGTCGATATGGAAAGCTTAAACCCAATGCATGCAGTCTTCATTTCAAGACCAGAGCCTCATGATCCCTCATCAGCCAAGGATCCCTAACCCTGCCAGCTTTTCCCTTTATCCCACTGGGACATACTGGCCCTGGATTCTTGAGATCACACTTTGAAAAGCCTCCCATTTGCCAGTTGTTCCTTTTCCTTCAAACAGACCCACCCGATCGATTAGAATCATAATGTGGAGGTGCCGGTGTCGGACTGGGGGTGGACAAAGTTAAAAATCACCCGACACTCAGTTCCAGTCCAACCGGTTTATTTGAAAGCACTAGCTGTCAGAGGACTGCTTCTTCATCAGGTGGTTGTGGAGCACAATCCTAAGGTACAGAATTTATAGCAACAGGATGACAGTGTCATGGAATATAATATCAAACAAATTTAGTTTAAGCCTTTCATCTGTTTCAGTAATCACCAGTGCTTTGAAGTGAGTTGGATTATAACTGGGCATTGTGCAATTTTAAATTCACGGCATTGACGCCTGCCAGATCCTGCAGAATGGCCCCAAACCTGGCCCTGTTCCAGTTTTCCTCTTCAATCTGTGGACCTGCTGATCTTTTTTCCATAACTATGTTAAAACGAAGACAGTTGTGGGCACGGGACCCAAAGTGCTCTCTGAATGACAGTTCAGTCACTTGCCCGACCTCGTTTTCTGAGGGAAAGTCCAGTGTTGCACCTACCTGAGTAGAATAGGGTCCTCTGCATATTGAGTTAGGAATCTTCCTTGGACACATTTGAAAAATTGCTCTCCTTCCAGGTCTTTTATACTCGAGGTGGTCCAGTCAATGCAGGGAATATTAAAATCTCCAGCCTGCACTCCTCTATTATTCCTATAGTTATCTGCAATCTCTCTACACATCTGCTCCTCTGGTATCTGTTGGGTCTACAACAGTCTACAATACAGTCCCAACAAAGTGACCACCCCTTTTCTTCTTTCTAACTTCTAACCATGTGGAATTTTAAATGAATATATGTTTTAAAAATTGGAATTAACAATCCATAAATAAGTATTGATAAAAATCCAAACACAAGAAAGACAACAGTTCACTCTCACGTGGTCTGCAGGACATACCCACAGCAAAGTGTTTGCCTCTCAATTACCCTGTGAAATGGGCGAGCCAGCTGCTTAGGTCAAGGGCAGCAAGGGATGGGCAATAAAGGCTGGTCAGCCAGAGACACCCACATCCCATACCTGATTTTTTATAAAAATCCATTCAGATTGTTCCACTGGAACCGTGCTGGGACCAGTGTGCTGGCCAATCACGTTGGTAGATTTATGGACAGGGCTTTAAACTGACAGAGAGGATGCAGGGACAGGCTTCAGGTGGAAGGAGCTTTCCAAATCCAAAGAGAAAACGTGAAGCATCAGAGCAGCGTGGGAATGTGACCGCAGACAACAGAAAGGAACAGGATGGGACAAAGTTTAACTAAAACTGTAGATCAGCAAATCCATTTGTGACAGGAAATTGTGGGAACGAGGAAATTATGTTTTTTTATTAATGGACAAAGTCTCTGCAACAAGGTAGATGGATTTGTGACACAGAGATAAAAGGGATTTAGACACCAGAGAGATGTGGTTACAGGGCGAACAAAAGGTGGAACAGAAATATTCAATGGTTTACAACCTTGCGGAAATTCTGGCAAAATGGGTAACACTAACAATAATGGGTAAAAAAGGCATTACAGAGAAAGCATTTGGTCTCAGATCATGAAGTAGAGTCAATCTGAATGTAAATTCTGGCTACGACTTGCCAAGGACACAAGCAGCAGAACAGTTTTAGACCACCGAACAGCATTCCATGGCTCGTCACTGCAATAAATAGGAATTCATTGGAATTTTTAATGGTGAACATTTAGTGAAACGTCAATATTCACAAAGTCTAGGACAGTCACACTGTCAACAGTGATATTGGAAGAGGAGTTCAGAGAATGTTTTCAGTGTAACACATTGTGCAACTGGCGAGGGACGTAACTGTCTCAGAGAAACTGTTGTGTGATAAAACTTAGTGAATGAGTAATGTCACCTGGAGAGATCCTCTGGGAAATTGTGATAAAGTGCAGTTTAAAGAAATATAAAGTTTTAAAGTGAAACACAGAAAGAACAAGCTACAACAAGAAACAAAAATAGCCAATTACATGAGCTTGAGAGGAGAACTGACCAAGGTAAACAGGCTAAACAGACTGAAATATGTGTCTGTAAATGGACAGTGGAAAACATTTGAAGGAACAGTGTAAAACACTCAACAAAAGGACATTCCACTGAAACAGACCAAACCTCAGAAAGAAATTCCCACCCATCCCTCACTCAGGACAAAATGGATCATATTAGATTATCAGGCTGAGAAGATCACCACAAAGTACTTAAAATCCTGAAATGAGAGAGTGTTTTAGGAGTAAGTTTTAAAGGGATTGCAAAGGGTCTGCTAGTAGGGGAAGAGCAGTGGGAAGGGGAACCATTGTCAGGGTTTATTGACACGATAGGAACAGGGAGAGGTGAAGGTGCTGGAGGTGGTGACAGTGTTACAGAGAGTGGTCAGGACCTGAATAGTGTTACAAAGCCAGTAAGGATTGCTGCAGCTGTGAGGTGTGTCAGAGGGAAGGAAGGACATATGTATTTTTATTTAATCTTTCATGGGATGTGGGTTTGACCCCCATGCTAATTATCCAGAGATTGTTGGGGCCCTGGTGGATATATTTAATACTTTGCTGGACACAGGTGAAGTGCTGAATGACTGGAGGATCGCTAATGTGGTTCCTTTATTCAAGAAGGGCAGCAGGGATAGGCCAGGTAATTACAGAGCAGATAGTCTGACAGCAGGGGGAGGGAAATTATTGGGAACAATTCTGAGGATGAATCAACACTTGCAAAGATAAAGATCAACTTGGTTTGGTCATCACGGATTTGGCAGAGGAAGATACTGATTGAGGAATTCAGTTCAGTATTTTTTTGAAATGGTGCCTAAGTATCTTGATGAAGGCAGTGCAGATGATGTGGCTTACATGGACTTGAATAAGTCCTTTGACAAGATGCAAAATGGAAGGCTGTTCCAAAAGGACTGGGTTCCAAGGCAAGTTGGCAAATTGGATGCAAAATTGGTGGATAGCATACTTTCACCAGTGGATGTACCACAAGGAACTGTGCAGGAACCATTGCTGGTTATTCTGTCAAATAGTAACTTTGAAGTGAGAGCAAAAGGTATCATTAGTCGGTTTGCAGATGACATGAAAGGTAAGGGTGTTGTTCACAGTGAGGAGGATGGTCTCCGTCTGTAGTCCGATGTCGATCGGATGATAATCTAAGCAGAGTTTAGTTCTGATCGAAGTGAGGTAATATTTTGTGGGAGGTACGATAAGCGAAGTACAGACATAATGAATGGTCAGTCCTTGCGGAGTACTGAGGAATACAGGGACCTTGGTGGACAAGTCCATAGATCCCTGAAGGTGTCAGCACAGGGAGACAGGGTGGGAAAGGCACCTCAACTGGGAGCAGGGGAGGGACCCACATCCTGGTGGGGTGAATTGCTAGAACTGCTTGAGAGGATATAACCTAGTCTGGCAGGATGTTGGACCTTAAACAGTCGTAAGGCCAGAAAAAAGATTGAGGCTGGTACACAAGTTAACGAGAGTGATTACAAAAGACAAGGCAGGCAAGAACATAGCAGAGAATGGGGGAAAACTGGTTATTAAACTGCATGTATTTCAATGCAAGGGGCCTGACAGCTAAGGAAGATGAACTCAGGGCATGGACTGGATCATGGGACTGGGATATTATAGTTATTACAGAAACACAGCTGAGGGAGGGGCAGGACTGGCAACTCATTGTTTCAAGGTAGAGAGACCACAGGAAGCATCGAAGGGGAGGCAAGAGAGGACGTGTGGTGGTGTGTTTTGATTGCATGAATCATCACAGCAGTACTGAGAGAGGATATTCCTGTGGGATCGCCCAGTGAAGCTATGTTAGTCGAACTGAGAAATAAGAATGGGTTATTCACTTTGACACGACCGTACTGCTGACGCCTAATAATCAGTGGGAGACTGAGGAACAAATATGAGAAACCGAGGTAGGGGAAGCCCTAAATGAGTTTTTTGCTTCTGTCTTTACGAAAGAAACGAACTTTGTTGTGAAGGAAAATTTGAAGAGCAGGTGTGCATGATGAAATGGACAGAGATAGAGGAAGCTGATGTGCTGAAAATTTTATCAAACATTAAGATTGACAAGTCGCCAGGCCCGGACCAGATTTGTCCTCGGCTGCTTTGGGAAACAAGAAACGCAATTGCGTCGCCAATTGCGAAGATCTTTGCATCCTCGCTCTCCACTGGAGTCGTACCTGAGGAAGGAGAGAGGCAAATGTAATTCCTCTCTTCAAGAAAGGAAATAGGGAAATCCCCGACAACTACAGACCAGTAAGTCTCACGTCTGTCATCTGCAAGGTGTTAGAAAGGATTCTGAGGGATAGGATTTATGACCATCTGGAAGAGCATGGCTTGATTAAATGTAGTCAACACGGCTTTGGGAGGGGCACGTCATGCCTCACAAACCTTATCGAGTTTTTTGAGGATGTGACTAGAAAGGTTGATGAGGGTCGAGCTGTGGATGTGGTGTATATGGACTTCAGCAAGGCATTTGATAAGGTTCCCCATGGTAGGCTCATTCAGAAGGTCAGGAGGAATGGGATATCGGGGAACTTAGCTGTCTGGATACAGAATTGGCTGGCCAACAGAAGACAGCGAGTGGTAGTATAAGGAATATATTCTGCCTGGAAGTCAGTGGTGAGTGGTGTTCCACAGGGCTCTGTCCTTGGGCCTCTACTGTTTGTAATTTTTATTCATGCCTTGGATGAGGGAATTGAAGGATGAATCAGCACGTTTGCACACCACACAAAGTTTGGAGGTGTCATTGACAGTATAGAGGGCTGTTATAGACCGCAGCGGGACATTGACAGGATGCAGAGATGGGCTGAGAGGTGGCAGATGCAGTTCAACCTGGATAAATGCGAGGTGATGCATTTTGGAAGGTCGAATTTGAAAGCTGAGTACAGGATTAAGGATAGGATTCTTGGCAGTGTGGAAGAACAGAGGGATCTTGGTGTGCAGGTACATAGATCCCACCCAAGTTATCAGAGTTGTTAAGAAAGCATATGGTGTTTAGACTTTCATTAACAGGGGGATTGAGTGTAAGAGTCGTGAGATCTTGTTGCAGCTCTATAAAACTTTGGTTAGACCGCACTTGGAATACTGCGTCCACTTCTGGTCGCCCTATTATAGGAATGATGTGGATGCTTTGGAGAGGGTTCAGAGGAGGTTTACCAGGATGCTGCCTGGACTGGAGGGCTTATCTTATGAAGAGAGGTTGACTGAGCTCGGACTTTTATCATTGGAGAAAAGGAGGAGAGGGGACCTAATTGAGGTATACAAGATAATGAGAGGCATAGATAGAGTCGATAGCCAGAGACTATATCCCAGGGCAGAAATGACTAACACGAGAGGTCATAGTTTTAAGCTGGTTGGAGGAACGTATAGAGGGGATGTCAGAGGTGGGTTCTTTACACAGAGTTGTGAGAGCATGGAATGCGTTGCAAGCAGCAGTTGTGGAAGCAGGGTCAGTGGGGACATTTAAGAGACTACTGGACATGCATATGGTCACAGAAATTTGAGGGTGCATACATGAGGATCAGTGGTCGGCACAACATCGTGGGCTGAATGGCGTGTTCTGTGCTGCACTGTTCTATGTTCTATGTTCTAAATATGTCGGGAGATCTCAAATACCAATCATAATAATAGGGCTGTTAAAGTAGGGATTTTTGAACTTTCCAAACCTAAACTGGGCGTGCCAGTGTTCAGTGTTTGCAAGGGAGGAATTTGGTAATTGTGTCCCAGAAACTCCCAATCAATGTGTAAATGGCCTGGAAAGAGAAACGGCAAAACCTGATCTCCCCTTGGGAAACAAGATCGGGAAAGGGACTGAGGCGTTAGTGGGAAAGCATTTAGCCAAAGTGACCACAGTTCTATTAGTTTGAAAATAGCTATGGAAAAGTACAGGCCTGGTCCACAAGTTCAAATTATAAAATGGGGCCAGATCAATCTTGATAGTCTTAACCAGGAACTTTCAAAAGGTGATTGGGGAGTCTATTTGCAGGGAAAGGGAAGTCTAGCAAGTGAGAATATTTTAAAAGGGAGATAAATTGAGCGATCAGCGCCAGCATGTTCCTGTTTGTGTGCAGCTCAATGCTGACAGCATTCGGGAACACTGGCTGTCTATTGAGGGTCTGGTCAAGGGTCAAGGAAAAGGAGGCATATGTCAGGTATAGCCAGCTGGATCAAGGGAATCCACGAGGATCATAGGGGCTGTAGGAATACACTGTGGGTGGAAATCAGGAATGCAGAAAGGGGACATGAAATAGCCTCGGCAGAGAAGGATAAGGAGAAGCCAAAAGTGGCAAAATAAGGGCCTCAAAGTTTGGGAGAAGATTTGTAGCTCGGGTGCTCGTTGTTGTGGTTCTGTTTGCCGAGCGGGAAATTTTTGTTGCAAACGTTTCGTCTCCTGTCTAGGTGACATCCTCAGTACTTGGAAGCCTCCTGTGAAGCGCTTCTGTGGTGTTTCCTCCAGCATTTATAGTGGCCTGTCCCTGCCGCTTCCGGTTGTCAGTTTCAGCTGTCCGCTGTAGTGGCTGGTATATTGGGTTCAGGTGTGCTGCAGTGTGTTGTGGCTCTTTTGAATAGTGTCTTGATGCAACTTCGTTTGTGTGTGTTGGGGTGGTTGCTTTCATAGTTCAGGACTTGGTCTGTGTATATACAAGGAGAAAGTGAGGTCTGCAGATGCTGGAGAATCAGAGCTGAAAATGTGTTGCTGGTAAAGCACAGCAGGTCAGATAGCATCCAGGGAACGGAGAATCGATGTTTCGGGCATAAGCCCTTCATCAGGAATGAGGGAAGGGCTTATGCCCGAAACGTCGATTCTCCTGTTCCCTGGATGCTGTCTGACCTGCTGTGCTTTACCAGCAACACATTTTCAGCTCTGTGTATATACAGGAAAGCCACACACACAGACCAAGTCCTGAACTATGAAAGCAACCAACCCAACACACACAAACGAAGTTGCATCAAGACACTATTCAAAAGGGCCACAACTCACTGCAGCACACCAGAACTGCAAAAAGAGGAAGAAGAACACCTATACAAGGTATTCACCAAAAACGGATACCCGCGCAATTTCATCAACAGATGCCTAAGAGAAAGACATCAGAACGAGGACATGCCGCAACCCAAAGGACTAGCCACACTACCATATATCAGGAGCATTTCAGAACTGACAGCCAGACTACTGCGACCACTAGGACTTATAACATCACATAAACCAACAGCCACCCTCAGACAACAACTCACCAGAACGAAGGACCCGATACCCAGCATGAGCAAAACTAATGTGGTGTACAAAATCCCATGCAAGGACTGCACAAAACACTATATAGGACAAACAGGAAGACAGCTAACGATCCGCATCCATGAACATCAACTAGCCATGAAGCGACACGACCAGCTATCCTTAGTAACCACACACGCAGACGACAAGCAACATGAATTCGACTGGGACAACACTACCATTATAGGGCAATCCAAACAAAGAACAGCCAGGGAATTCCTAGAAGCATGGCACTCATCCACAAACTCCATCAACAAACACATCGACCTGGACTCAATATACCGGCCACTGCAGCGGACAGCTGAAACTGACAACCGGAAGCGGCAGGGACAGGCCACTATAAATGCCGGAGGAAATACCACAGAAGCGCTTCAGAGGAAGCTTCCAAGCACTGAGGATGTCACCTAGACAGGGGACGAAACGTTTGCAACAAAAAATTCCAGCTCGGCGAACAGAGCCACAATAAAATAAGGGCCCTTAAAGATCAATGAGGCAATTGATGTGTGGAACTGTAGGATATTTGCTAAGACCCTAAACAACTTTTTCACCCCAGAACTTACTGTGGACAAAGACTGGGGAACTCAGGGAACAAGAGTAATATGTTAGACCACAATTGGAGTTCTCTGCGATTCCAGCCTCCCTGCTCTAGGAATGACATTGTGAAACTGGAAAGTGCTCAGAAAAGATTGACAAGATGTTGCCAGGGTTGTTGCTGAATAATCTGGGGTTATTTTCCCTGGAGCATCGGAGACTGAGGGGTGACCTGACAGACGTTTATCTAAACATGAGGGGTATGGATAGGGTACATATTCAAGGTCTTTTCCCAGGGATTAGGTAGTCCAAACCTAGAGGGCATAAGTTTAGGTTTAGAGGGGAAAGATTTAAAAGGGACCGAAGGAACAGTTTTTTCATGATAGAGTGATGCGTGTATGAAATGAACTGAGAGAGAATGTAACAGATACTGATACTATGACAACATTTGAAAGGTATCTGGATGGGAATATGAATTGTAATGGTTTAGTGGTACATGGGCCAAATGCTGGTAAATGAGATGGATTTGTTTAGATCTTCTGGTCAGCATGGACAAGTGGGACCGAAGGGTCTGTTTCCATGCTGTACATCTTTATGACTTGAAAAGAATGCATGTTATAGAAGAGGTGGTACTGGAAGCTTTATAACACAAAGGTATGGAAAGCCCCAGGACCTGATTAACTGTAAGACAGGCGATGCTGGGGAAGAAATTGTAGAGCCCCAAGCAAAGGTATTTGTACAATTGACAGCCACGTGAGATGGGTTGGAAGTTTGGAGGGTGGAATAGTTGACAGTGAAGGAAGTTTTTAAGATTACAAAGGGATCTTGATGAGTGAATGAGCTGAAAAACTGTAGACGGAATTCAATTTGAATAAATGCAACCTAATAAATTTGGTAAAACAAACAAGGGTAGAGCTTATACAATTAATGTTATGGCCTCGGTTAGTGTTTCAGAACAGAGCGACCCCTGGGTACATCATTCTTGAAGTTTGCATCACACGATGGATAAGACAGTGCTTGGCATGTCTGACTATTGCTCAGTCCATTGAGTGTAGGATTTGGGACGTCAGGTTGAGATTGTACCGATATTGGTGAGGCCTCTTCTGCAACACTCTGTCCAGTTCTGGTCGCCCAGTTATAGGGAGGATTTTATTCTGCTGCAGGGGGTTCAGAAGAGATTTACCAGGATGTTGCTGGGTATGGAAGGCTTGAGATCTGAAAAATGGCAGGATAGGTTGAGTCGTTTTTCACAGGAGCCTGGAGATTGAGAGGTGACCTTATAGAAGTTTATAAGATAATGATAGATAGAGTTAACGGTAACTGCATTTTCCCCAGGATGGGGGAGTCTCAAGAGAAGGGGCCACATTTTTAAGGTTAGAGGAGAGAGATCTTTAAAAGAATGACATGAGGGTCAAATTGTAACACAGAGGGAGGTTTGAGTGTGGAATGAAGTTCTTGAGGAAGGGGTGGATGTGGGTACAAATACAACGTTTTTCAGACATTTTGATAAGTACGTGAATAGGAAATGTTTGGAGGGATATGGGCCAGCAACAGGCAGCTGGGATGGGTTTAGTTTGAGATTATGTTTTCTACCAACTGTAGGGTCTGTTTCCATGCTGTACAACTATGACAAGAATATAGTTTTGGTCCATTTTTTGAGAAACGCGTTGATGGAATGCTAGGGAACTAAAGACCAATTAGCCAGATGTCAGTGATGGGTAGGTTGTGGAAGTGATTCTGCCAGGCAGGAGTTACATGCATTTGCAAAGGCAAGGATTGATGAAAGCTCGTCAGCACAAAGTCAGGTCTCACTAACTTGATTGCTTTTGTTGAAGTGGTGACCATACATTGTCTACAATAAAGTCAACAGGACCTTTGACAGGGTTTAGCATGATATACTGGTTCAGAAGGTTAGATCACATGGGATCAGGGAGAGCTAGCCAACTGGATACAAAATAGGCTTGACAGTTGGAGACAGAGGGTGGTGGGAGAGGATTGTTGTTCAGATTGGAGGCCTGTGACCAGCGGTGTGCTATAAGGATCGGGGCTGGGTCCACTGATATGTATCATCTACATAAACGATTTGGTTGAGAATATAGGAGTCATTGCTAGTAAGTTTGCAGATGATCAAATTAATAGTGCCGTGTGCAGTGAATATGGTTATCAAAGGGGCTCTTCAACAACGGGATCAGTGGACCAAGGAATGAAAGATGCAGTTGACGTATCGTGTTGGATTTTGTTGAGATAAACCAGGGAGGACTAACACAGTTAATGGTTTGGCTCTGGACAGTGTTGTCGAACAGGGAGAGACCAAGGGGTGCAGTGACATTGTTCCTTGGAAGTGACATTGCAGTTGGACAGGGTGGAGAAAGCAGTATTTGACACACTTTCTTTGATTGTCCAGAGCTTTGATGTGAATTGGAGACATTTGTAACATTGTCCTAAATATTTGCCTTAGGCAGAGGAGGCTATGGATTGACCTTATAAAGGTTTATAAAACCATGCGGGGCCTCAGTAAGGTGAAAAGCCAAGGGTAGGTGAGTCCAAAGCTAGAGGGTATAAACAGGAGGTGAGAGAGCAAGGATTTAAAGAGGGAGCTGATCGGCAACATCATCCACAGAGGATGGTGCATAGATGGAACGGGCCGCCAGAGGAAATGGGAGAAACGTGTACAATTACAACATGGAAAAGACATTTGGAGGGATACATGGAGAGGAGAAGGTTTGAAGAGATAAGGGCCAAACACAGGCAAATGCGACACGTTTAGTATAAGAATCATGGTCAGCATTGATGAGTTGGAGTGAAGGTCCTGTTTCCGTGCTACATGACTCCGTATCCAGTTAAAGAGGAGGAGACTACTGAGATAAGGCATGTTGTAGACACTGAAGCAAGTTACAGCGATAAGGATGGTAGGCTGGAATCCAGTACGTTTCAAATTAGTGAAGTAACTATAAGGAACGGAGGAGGTTACAAAGATAGCAACTGTTATAGGATTTAAAAAATTATTGAAGACATTGGTCACCAAGATATGACATAGATTCAGTGTAGCAGTGTGGTTAGTCTTAGTACAACAGACCTTACATTATGGGCAGGGATTGAGCCTGAGGTGTGTCTGTATTGTGCTCCCCCCTTCAGCACTGTATCTGTGTCATGTCTTGTTAGCCGATGTTTGGAGCCCTCTCATTGCTCTCTGCTCTGTGCACTGTGAGTGATCTTACCTCACTGCAAGATTTATTGAAGGCTCCAGATCTCCCTGCCCTTTGTCTCTCTGGCTGACAAACCATCTTCAATGTGATGATTGACAAGACACCTAGCAGTTGGGAAGTTTATTGACTCAGGACCTTCCTGAGTACGTGTAGGAGACAAAGAGATATACAGAATGGGAAATTAGACTGATGCTGTGAGGGTTACACATGGAAAATGGCACTGTGTCCCACAGAGATCTGGAAAATCTCAGTTTCCAGACCTGGCCTGTGCTGCTGTGTCTCTCTGAAGTGGAGAATTCTGTTGGCTCAGGATCTGGAGATCCTGAGCGAGAGACACTGACAGAGGCAGCAATTAGACTCACACAGTGAGGGATACCACATGAAGAAAGACTGAGTGATATCACCAGAGTGCAGCAAGTTATCAAGATCAAACAATTGGGTCGGAAGAACTGGTTTAGCTTCATGATGCACTGGTGTCAGTGTTCAGGGATGGGCAACCATTGAGCAGGTGAAGTGATGGCCGAGTGGTATTACTACAGCACGTATCCAAAACCTCAGCTCATGTACAGGGAAGAAATGTTTGAATCCCACCATCGGAAATGGTGGAATTTGAAATCAATAATTTTAAAAATAGTAACTAACAATCTATAAATAAATATGAGACCATTGCTGATGTACAAAAAGCCCAAACACTTGTCCTTCAGAGATGGACCTCTGCCCATCCTAACATGGTCTGCACGACATAACCACAGCAAAGTGTTTGCCTCTCAATTACCCTCTGAAATGGCTGAGCAAGTTACTCAGCTCAATGGCAGCTCGGGCTGGACAAGAAGGGCTGGTCAGCCAGAGATACCAACATCCCACACCTGAATTTTAAAAAATAATCCATTCGGATGGACCCACTGGAACCATGCTGGGGTCAGTGTCCTGGCCAATCATGTCGGTAGGTTTATGGGCAGGACTTTAAACTGACATGGAGGATGCAGGGACAGGCTTCAGATGAAGGAACATCCCAAATCCAAAGAAAGGTGACGCATCGGAACAGCATGGTAATTTGGCTGAAGACATACAGAAAGGAACCGTAAGGGACAGAGTTTAACTTAACCTGTACATCAGCGAATAGGTATGTGACAGGACATTGTGGGAAAGAGTAATGTATGTCTTTTTTTCGCATGGACAAAGTCTCTGCAATAAGGTAGATGGATTTGTGACACAGAGATAAAAGAGATTTATACACCAGGGAGACGTGGTTACAGGGCGAACAAAAGGTGAACATAAGTATTCAATAGCTCACAAACTTGTGGAAACTCAGGCAAAATGCGCAATGAGAACTATAATGGATAACAAAGGCATTACAGAGAAAACATTTGGCCGCAGATCATGAAGTAGAGTCGGAATGTAAATTCTGGCTACTACTTGCCAAGGACAGAAAAAGTAGAACAGTTTTAGCCACCGAACAGCATTTCATTGCACATCACTGCATTAATCAGGAATTAATTGGATTTTTTTAACAAAGATATTGTGATAATTTTGGGAAACTTCAATATTCGCATAATCTGGGACAATCACACTGACAACAGTGATAGTGGAAGGGGAGTACAGATTTTTTTTTTCAGTGTTTCTTTGAATAACACATTGTGCAACTGGCTAGGGACATAACTATGTCAGATCGATGGTTGTGTGATGAAACTTAGTGAATGAGTAATGTCACCTGGAGAGATCCTCCGGGAAATTGTGATAAAGTGGTTTAAAGAAATAGAAAGTTTTAGAGTGAATCACAGAAAGGGCAAATTTCAATGAAAAAGAAAAATAGTCAATTGTGTAAATTTGACAGGAGAAGCGACCAAGGTAAACAGGCTAAACAGACTGGAACATGTATCTGTAAATGAACAGTGGAAAACATTTGAAGGAACAGTGTAAATCACTCAAAAAAAGTGCATTCCATCGAAACAGACAAAACCTCAACAAGAAACTCACTCCTGTCCCTCACTCAGGACAAAATGGATCATATTAGATTATGAGGCTGACAAGATCAGCAAAACGTGCTTAAAATCCAGAAGTGAGAGTGTGCTTTAAGAATAAGTTTTAAAGGGATTGCAAAGTGTCTGCTGGCAAGAGGAGGGCAGTGGGAAGGGGAATCATTGTCAGGGTTTAATGACACAACAGGAACAGGGAGAGGTGAAGGTGTTGGAGCGCGGCCAGGGCCTGAACGGTGTTACAAAGCCAGTACGGATTGCTGCAGCTGGAGGGGTTTGCAGGGATAGAGAAGGACATTGGTGGGAGAGGATCAACCAGCTGCTCATCCAAAACCACCACGTCAGTGGCCACAGGATTTTTCGTACACACTATTGACCATCCTCAGGCCATAGGATTATTCACACACAGTATTGACCATTCTCAGCCCACAGGAGCATTCACATAAAGCATTTACGAATTACAGGCCAGAGGATAATTCACTGTATTGACCATCCTCAGGCCACAGGATTATTCACAGATAGTATTGACCATCCTCAGGCCACAGGATTATTCACACACAGTTTTCAGCATTTACAGCGCACAGGATTATTCATACTCTATTGACCATGCACAGGCCACAGTATAATTAACAAACAGAAATGACCATTCAGAGACCACAGATTATTAACACACAGCATTGACCATCCACAGGCCACATTATTACTCACACACAGTATTAACGATTCACAGGCCACAAGTTTATCAACACACAGTAGTGACCATTCTCCGGCTGCAGGATTATTCACACACAGTATTGCCCATTCACAGGTCTCAGGATTATTAACACGCAGTATTGAACAACCTCAGGCAACAGGATTATTCACACACTATATTGACCATCCTCAGGCCACAGGAGTATTCACACACAGTACTGAACATCTTCAAGCAACAGGATTATTCACACACAGTATTGACCATTCTCAGGTCACAGGATTTCTCACACACTGTATTGACCAGCCTATGGCCACAGGATTTTTGAACACACTGTCTTGAACATTTACAGGTCACAGGATTACCCACACAATGTATTGACGACTCTCAGGCCACAGGTTTATTCACACACAGTATTGAGCAGTCACAGTGCACAGGATTATACACACACAGTATTGACAATCCTCAGGCCACAGTATTATTAACAAACAGAAATGACCATCCACAGGGATACTAAAAAAAAAATAAACATTCTCAGGCCACAGGATTACTCAAACACAGTATTGACCACCATTAGGCCACAGGATAAATGAACACACTGTCTTGACCATTTACAGGTCTCAGTTTCATTCATACACAGTTTTGACCATTCTCAGGCCACAGGATTGTTCACACAGTGTATTGATCACCCTCAGGCTGGAGGGTTATTCACAGACAGTACTCACTACCCTCAGGTCACAGGATTGTTCACACAGTATATTGATCACCCTCAGGCTGCAGGATTACTCACAGACAGTACTCACTACCCTCAGGCCACAGGATTGTTCACACAGTGTATTGATCACCCTCAGGCTGCAGGTTTATTCACAGACTGTACTCACTACCCTCAGGATACAGGATTGTTCACACATAGTAATGACCATCCAAGGGTTATTCACACACAATATTCAGCATTCACCATGCACAGGATTATTCACACACAGTATTGACCTTCCTCAGGCCAAGGGATTATTCCCACACAACTGACCATCCTCAGGCCACAGAATAATTCCCACACAGTTTTGGCCATCCTCAGGCCACAGGATTGTTCACAAATAATATTGACCACCTTCGCGCCACAGGATTATTCACACACAGTATTTACCATTCACAGTCCACAGCATTATTCACACACAGCATAGACTGTTAACAGACCACAGGATTATTGACACACAGCATTGAACAACCCCAGTCAACAGGATTAATCGCACATAGTTCTGACCATTCTCAGGCCACAGGATTGCTCACACACAGTATTGACCATCCTCAGGCCAAGGGTTATTCACACACAGTATTGACGATTCACAGGCCAGAGGATTATTCACACGTGGTATTGACCATTCACTGCCCAAGGATAATTCACACATAGCATTGACTGTCACAGGCCACAGGTTTATTCACACACAATATTGAATATTCTCAGGGCACATGATTATTCACGGTATTAACCAGCCTCCGGCCACAAGATTATTCACAACAGCATTGACCATTCACAGGCCACAGCCTTATTCACACACAGTATTGACCATCCACAGGCCACAGATTATTAACACCCAGTATTGACCATTCATAGGCCACAGCCTTATTCACACACAGTATTGACTATCCTTAGGCCACTGGATTACTCCCACACTTTATTGACTACTCTCAGGCCACAGGTTTATTCACACACAGTATTGACCATCCTCAAGCCACAGGATTATTCTCACACAGTATTGACCAGTTTATGGCCATTTGAATTTTGAACCAACTGCCTTGACAGTTTATAGGTCACAGGATTAACACACAAGGTAATTACCATCCTCAGGCCACAGGATTATTCACGCACAGTATTGACCGTCCTCAGGCCAAGGGTTATTCATACACAGTATTGATAATCCTCAAACCACAGGATTATTCACATATGGAACTCAGAATTCACTGTCCAAAGGATTATTCACACACTGTATTGACAATCGTCCAGCGACAGGATTATTCACACACTGTATTGAACAACCTCAGGACACAGGAATATTCTCAAACAGTATTAAACAAACATTCTCAGGCCACATGATTATTCACACACGGTATTGACCAGGCTGTGGTCCCAGGATTAAGGTATACACTGTCCTGACTATCCTCAGTCCACAGGATTGTTCACACACAGAATTGTTCACCCTCAGGCCAAGGGTTATTCACACACAGTATTGAAGATTCACAGGCCACAGGTATAATGACACACCTTATTGACCATCCTCAGGCAACACGATTATTCTCACACAGTACTGACCATCCTGACGTAACACAATTATTCACACATGGTATTGACCATCCTCAGGCCGCAGGATTAATCACACATGATATTGACCATTCACTGTGTAAAAGATTATTCTCACACAGTATTGACCATACTCAGGCAACAGGAGCAGTTCACAGAATATTCATCAACTCAGGCAACAAGATTATTCACGCACAATATTGACCATCCTCAGGCCGCAGGATTATTCACACACAGCTTTGACCATTCACAGCCCACAGCATTATTCGCACACAGTATTGAACAAGCTCAGGCAACAGAATTAATCACACATGGAACTGACCATTCACTGTCCAAAGGATTATTCACACACTGTATTGACCATCCTCAAGCCACAGGATTATTCACACGCAGTAATGACCATCCTCAGGCAACAGGATTATTCACACGCAATATTGACCATCCTCACGCAAAGAATTATTTACACACAGCATTGACCACCCTACTGCCACAGGATTATTCACACACGATATTGACCATCCTCAGGCCACAGGATTATTTTCACACATTATTGACCAGCCTCCAGCCACAAGATTATTCACTGAAAGTATTGACCAACCTCAGGCTACAGGAGTATTCATAAACAGTATTAAGCATTCATAGTTACCAGGATTATTTAAACACGGTATTGACAATCCACAGTCCACAGAATTATTCACACAAGTATTCTCCATCCTCGGGCCGCAGGAGTATACACACACTGTATTCTACATCCTCAGGCCTCAGGATTATTCACACACTGTATTGACCAGCCTACTTCCACAGGATTTTTGAACCTACTGCCTTGTCAGTTTCCTGGTCACAGGATTATTCACACAAAGTATTGACCATCCTCAGGCCAAGGGTTATTCACACACAGTGTTGACACTTCACAGGTCAGAGTATTATTCACACACAGTATTGACGATTCATAGGCCACAGGATTATTCACACACAGTATTGACCACCCTCAGGCCAAGGGTTATTCACACACAGTATTGACCACCCTCAGGCCAAGGGTTATTCACACACAGTATTGACGATTTACAGGCCACAGGAGTGGCGACACACATTATTGACCACCCTCAGGTACCAGGATTATTCATACACGGTATTGACCATTATCAGGACACGGGATTATTCATATACAGTACTGACTTACCTCAAGCCACAGGATTTTTCACACACAGTATTGACGATCCTCAGGCCACAGGATTATTTTTACAAGGTACTGACCATCATCAGGCCACAGGATTAATCACATACTGTACTGACCATCCTCACGCAACAGAATTATTCACATAAATTATTGACCATCATCAGCCCACGGGATTATTCACACACAGCATTGACCATCCTCAGGCCACAAGATTACTCGCACACAGTGTTGAGCATTCATAGTTCCCAGGATTATTCACACACCAAATTGACCATCCTCAGGCCACCAGATTTGTCCCACACTTTATTGACCTTCCTCAGGCCAAAGGATTATTTCCACACAGAACTGACCAATCTCAGGCCACGGGATAATTCCCACACAGTTTTGGCCATCCTCAAGCCACAGGATTATTCACAAATAATATTGACCACCCTCACGCCACAGGATTATTCACACACAGTATTCACCATTCACAGTCCACAGCATTATTCACACACAGCATAGACCGTTCACAGACCACAGAATTATTCAAACACAGCATTGAACAACCCCAGTCAACAGGATTAATCACACATAGTTTTGGCCATTCTCAGGCCATAGGATTGCTCACACACAGTATTGACGATTCACAGGCCAGAGGATTATTCGCACATGGTAATGACCATTCACTATCCAAAGGATTATTCATACACAGTATTGACCATCCGCAAGCCACAGGATTATTCTCACACAGTATTGACCAGCCTACGGCCACTGGAGTTTTGAACCAACTGCCTTGACAGTTTACAGGCCACAGGAATCTTCATACATGGAACCAACCATTCACTGTCCAAAGGATTATTCACACACTGTATTGACCATTCTCAAGCCACATGATTAATGAACACACTGTCCTGACCATCCTCAGGCCACAGGATTGTTCACACATGGTATTGATAACCCTCAAGCAATGGTTTATTCACACACAGTATTGACGATTCACAGGCCAGTGGATTATTCATACAGAGTATTAGCCATTTTCAAGTCACAGGGTTGTTCACACACAGTATTGACAATCCTGACGCAACACAATTATTCACACACAATATTGACCATCCGCAAGCCACAGGATTATTCACACATGGTATTGACAATCATCAGGTCACAGGAGTAATCACACATGGTATTGACCATCCTCAGGCAACAGGATTATTCACACGCAATATTGACCATCCTCACACAAAGACTTATTCACACACAGTATAGACCACCCTAATGCCACAGGAGTATTCACACACGGTATTGACATTCCGCAGGCCACAGGATCATTTACACACATTATTTACCAGCCTCCCGCCACAAGATTATTCACTCAAAGTTTTGACCAACCTCAGGCCACAGGAATATTCATAAACAGTATTGAGCATTCAGGATTATTAAACACAATATTGACAATCCACAGTCCACAGAATTATTCACACAAGTATTCTCCATCCTTGGGCCACAGGATTATTCACACACTGTACTGACCAGCCTACCTCCACAGGATTTTTGAACCCACTGCCTTGTCAGTTTACTGGGCACAGGATTATTCACAAAGTATTGACCACCCTCTGGCCAAGGGTTATTCACACACAGTATTGGCCAGCCTACGGCCCCAGGACTAATGAACACACAGTCATGACCATCCTCATGCCACAGGATTGTTCACACATAATATTGTAGAACCACGGGCCAGAGGATTATTCACACACCGTATTGATGCTTCACAGGCCACAGGATTATTCACACACAGTATTGACCATCTTCAGGCCAGAGGATTATTCACACGGTATTGACCATTATCAGGACACATGATTATTCATATACGGTATTGACCATCCTCAGGCCACCGGATCATTTTCACACAGTATTGACTATCATCAGGCCACAGGATTAATCACACACTTTATTGACCATCCTCACGCAATATAATTATTCTCACACTGTATTAACCACTCTCAGGCCGCAGGATTATTCACACACATTATTGACGATCCTCAGGTCTGGATTACTCACATACAGCAATGACCACCCTCAGGCCACAAGATTATTCCCACACAGAATTCAGCATTCATAATTCCAGGATTATTTACACACAGTATTTACCACCCTCAGGCCTCAGGATTATTCACACACAGTATTGACCATTCACAGTCCACAGCATTACTCACACACAGCACAGACCGTTCACAGGCCACAGGAATATTCACACACAGTATGGACCATTCACAGTCCACAGCATTACTCACACACAGCACAGACAGTTCACAGGCCACACGATTATTCACACACAATATTGACGATTCACAGGCCAGTGGATTATTCACACATGGTATTGACCATTCACTGTCCAATGTTTTATTCACACACAGTATTGACTATCCTCAAGCCACAGGATTATTCGCACACAATATTGACCATCCTCAGGCAACAGGAGTACTCACACACAGTATTGACCAGCCTCAGGCCAGGGGTTATTCAAAAACAGTATTTACTACTCTTAGGTCACAGCATTATTCACACACGCTATTGACCATCCTCAAGCCACAGGATTATTTTCACATGGTATTGACCATCATCAGGCCACAGGATTATTTTCACACATTATTGACCAGCCTCCAGCCACAAGATTATTCACTGAAAGTATTGACCAACCTCAGGCCACAGGAGTGTTCATAAACAGTATTGAGCATTCATAGTTCCCAGGATTATTTAAACACAGTATTGACAATCCATAGTCCACAGGATTATTCACACAAGTATTCTCCATCCTCAGGCCACAGGATTATTCACATACAGTACTCTACATCGTCAGGCCTCAGGATTACTCACACACTGTATTGACCAGCCTACGGCCACAGAATGTTTGAACCCTCTTATCAGTTTACAGGTCACATGATTATTCACACAAGGTATTGACCATCCTCAGGCCACAGAATTATTCAAGCACAGTACTGACCATCCACAGGCCAAGGGTTATTCACACATAGTATTGACCATCCTCAGACCGAGGAATTATTCACACACTGTATTGACAATCGTCAAGCAACAGGATTATTCACACAGAGTATTGACCAACCTCAGGCCACAGGATTATGCACAAACGATACTAAACATTCTCAGGCCACATGATTATTCACACACTGTACTGACCAGCCTACGGCCCCACGATTAATGAACAAACTGTCCTGACCATTCTCAGGCCACAGGATTGTTCACACACAGAATTGACTACCCTCAGGCCAAGGGTTATTCACACACGGTATTGAAGATTCACAGGCCACAGGATTAGTGACACACGTTATTGACCATCCACAGGCAAAAGGATTATTCACACACTGTACTGACCAGCCTCAGGCCACAGGATCATTCACAAACGATATTGGCCATCCGCAAGCCACAGGATTATTTTCACATAGTATTGACAATCATCAGGCCACATGTTTATTCACATAGTGTATTGACCATCCTCAGGCCACAGGATTGTTCACACATGGTATTGACCATTCACTGTCCAAAGGATTATTCTCACAAAGTATTGACCATCCTCAGGCAACAGGAGCAGTGCACACGGTATTGATCAACTCAGGCCACATGATTATTCACACACAGTATTGACCATTCACAGCCCACAGCATTATTCACACACAATATTGAACAACCTCAGGCAACAAGATTAATCACACATGGAACTGACCATTCACTGTCCAAAGGATTATTCGCACACTGTATTGACCATCCTCACGCAACAGAACGATTCACACAAAGTAATGACCATCCTCAGGCCACAGAATTTTTCACATCCAGTATTGACCAACCTCAGGCCGCAGGATTATTCTCACACAGCATTCAACAACCTCAGGCAACAGGAGTAAACACACATGGAACTGACCATTCACTGTCCAAAGGGTTATTCACACACTGTATTGACCATCCTACGGTAACAGGATTAATGAAAACACTGTCCTGACGATCCTTATGTCACAGGATTGTTCACACATAGTAGTGCAGATCCTCAGGGCACAGGATTATTCACACAGTATTGACGATCACATTCCAGAGCAGTATTCACACACAGTATTGATGATTCACAGGCCAAGAGTTATTCACACACAGTATTGACGATACACAGGCCAAAGGATTATGCACACATGGCATTGACCATTCACTGCCCAAAGCATTATTCACACACAGTATTGACCATCCTCAAGTCACACGATGGTTCAACACAGTATTCACCATCCTCAGGCAACAGGATTATTCACACACAGTATTGACCACCCTCAAGCCCCAGGATGTTTTGCACACAGTATTGATGATCCTCAGGCCACAGGATTATTTTCACACGGTATTAACCATCATCAGGCCACAGGATTAATCACACACTGCATTGACCATTCTCACGCTACAGAATTATTCACACAAAATAATGACCATCCTCACGCTACAGAATTATTCTGACATAGTATTGACCATCCTCAGTCAACAGGATTATTCACACACCGTACTGACCATCCTCCTGCCACCGGATTTGTCACACACAGTATTGGCCATCCTCACACAACAGGATGAATCACACATGGTATTGATCATCCTCAGGCCACAGGATTATTCACACGCAGCTCTGACCACCCCCCCCCCCCCTTAGGCCACAGGATAAATGAAGACACCTTCTTGATCATTTACAGGTCACAGATTTATTCACACACAGTTTTGACCACCCTCAGGCAGCAGGATTATGCACAGATAGTACTCACTACCCTCAGGCCACAGGATTGTTCACACCCAGTAATGACCATCCTTAGTCCAAGAGTTATTCACTCACAGTATTCAGTGCACAGGATAGTTCACACACTGTATTGACCAATCTCAGGCCATAAGATTATTCCCACACAGTAGTGACCATTCTCAGGCCACAGGATTATTCCCACACAGTACTGACCATTCTCAGGCCACAGGATTATTCCCACACAGTAGTGACCATTCTCAGGCCACAGGATTATTCACACACAATATTGACCGTCCTCAAACTGCAGGACTATTCACACACAGTAATGACAATCCTCAGGCCATAGGATTATTCGCACACAGTAGTGACCATTCTCAGGCAACAGGATTATTCCCACCCAGCATTGACCATTCTCAGGCCAACAGGATTATTCACACACAGCATGGACCGTCCTCAGGCGACAGGATTATTCACACAAAGTATTGACAATCCTCAGGCCACAGGATTATTCACTCACTGTATTGAACATCCTCAGGTAGCAGGATATTTAACACACACAGTATTGACTATCCTTCGGCACAATGGTTATTCCCACACAGTATTGACTAACATATGGCTACAGTATTAATGAACACACTGTCTTGATCATTTACACATCACAGGTTTACTTCCACGCAGTATTAACGATTCTCAGGCCACAGCAATATTCAGACGCAGTATTGACCATTCACAGGGCACAGGATTATTCACACACAACATTGACTAGCATATGGCCACAGGATTAATGAACACTCTGTCTTCAATATTTGCAGGTCACAGGATTATTCCAACATAGTATTGACAATCCTCAGGCCACATCATTATTCACACATGTATTGACCAGCCGACAGCCACAGGATTAATGAACACACTGTCTTGATCATGTACAGGTCACAGAAATATTCCCACACAGTATTGACCATCCTCAGGTCACAGGATTATTCCCACACAGCATTGACCATTCTCAGGCCAACAGGATTATTCCCATACATTATTGACCATCCTAAAGCCACAGGATTATTCACATATAGTATGGACCGTCCTCAGTCAACAGGATTATTCACACAAAGTATTGGCAATCCTCAGGCCACTAGATTATTCACACACTGTATTGAACATTCTCAGTTCACAGGATTATTCGCACACAGTATTGACCACCACACAGCCACAGAATTAATGAACACACTGTCTTGGTCATTTACAGGATTAATGATTACTCGGTCTTCAACATTTGCAGGTCACAGGATTTTTCCCACATAGTATTGACAATTCTCAGACCACATCATTATTCACACACAATATTGACCAGCCTACGGCCACAGGATTAATGAACACACTGTCTTGACCATTTACAGGTCTCAGGATTATTTCCACACAGTATTGACAATCCTCAGGCCATAGATTTTTCACACACGATATTGACAATCCTCAGGCCACAGGATTATTCACACATTGTATTGATCATCCTCAGACCACAGGACGATTTACGCACAGTATTGACAGTATACAGGCCGCAGGATTACTCACACACAGTATTGAACATTCACAGGCCACAAGATTACTTGCGGAGCGTTTCAGAGAACACCTCTGGGACACCCGGACCAACCAACCCAACCACCCTGTGGCTCAACACTTCAACTCCCCCTCCCACTCCACCAAGGATATGCAGGTCTTTGGACTCCTCCATCACCAGACCACAACAACACGACGGTTGGAGGAAGAGCGCCTCATCTTTCGCCTAGGAACCCTCCAACCACAAGGGATGAACTCGGATTTCACTAGTTTCCTCATTTCCCCTCCCCCCACCTTGTCTCAGTCAAATCCATCGAATCCAGCACCGCCTTCCTAACCTGCAATCTTCTTCCAGACCTCTCCGCCCCCACCCCAGTCTGACCTATCACCCTCACCTTGACCTCTTTCCCCCTATCAAATTTCCGACGCCCCTCCCCCAAGTCCCTCCTCCCTACCTTTTATCTTAGCCTGCTGGACAAACTTTCATCATTCCTGAAGAAGGGCTTATGCCCGAAACGTCGATTCTCCTGTTCCCTGGATGCTGCCTGACCTGCTGCGCTTTTCCAGCAATACATTTTCAGCTCTGATCGCCAGCATCTGCAGTCCTCACTTTCTCCACAGGATTACTCAGCCAATGTATTCACAGCCCTCAGGCCACAGGATTATTCGCACACAGTATTGAACATTCTCAGGCCACTTGATTTTTCAAACACAGTACTGACCATCCTCAGGACACACTAGTATTCACACACAATATTCAATATTCCCAGCCCACAGCATTATTCACACACAGTATTGACTGGAACACGGCCACAGGATTAATGAACACAGTGTCTTAACCATTTACATGGTCACAGAATTACTTTCACACAATGTTGACTATCTTCAAGCCACAGGATTGTTCACATACAGTATTGAACATCCTGAGACCACAGGAGTATTCACACGTAGTATTGAACATCCTCAGGGCACAGGAGTATTCACACATAGTATTGACCAGCATACGGCCACAGGATTAATGAACACACTGTCTTGACCATTTACAGGTCACAGAAATATTCGCACCCAGTATTGACCATCCTCAAGCCACAGGATTATTCACACTCAGTATTGAACATCCTCAGACCACAGGATTATTCTCACACAGCATTGACCATTCTCAGGCCACAGGATTATTCACACACAGTATGGCTGTCCTCAGGCAACATAATTTTTCACACAATGTATGGACCATTCTCAGGCCACAGGATTATTCACTCGCTGTATTGAACATCCTCGGATAGCAGGACATTTAACACACACTGTATTGACCATCCTTCGGCCCAACGGTTATTCCCACACAGTATTGACCATTCTCAGGCCACAGGATTATTCACACACAGTATTGACCATTCTCAGACCACAGGATTATTCCCACACAGTATTGACCATTCTCAGGCCACAGGATTATTCCCACACAGTATTGACCATTCTCAGACCACAGGATTATTCCCACACAGTATTGACCATTCTCAGACCACAGGATTATTCCCACACAGTATTGACCATTCTCAGGCCACAGGATTATTCACACATAGTATGGCTGTCCTCAGGCAACATAATTTTTCACACAATGTATGGACCATTCTCAGTCCACAGGATTACTCACACATAGTATTGACCACCACACAGCCACAGTATTAATGAACGCACTGCCTTGACCATTTACACGTCACAGGATTATTTCCGTGCAGTATTAACGAGTCTCAGGCCACAGCAATATTCACACACAGTATCGACCATTCACAGGGCACAGGATTATTCACACACAGCATTGACTAACACACGGCCACAGGATTAATGAACACTCGGTCTTCAACTTTTGCAGGTCACAGGATTGTTCCAACATAGAATTGACAATCCTCAAGCTACATGATTATTCACACACAGTATTGACCAGCCGACGGCCACAGGATTAATGAACACACTGTCGTGATCATTTTCAGGTCACATGATTATTCCCACACAGTATTGAACATCCTCAAGGAACAGGAATCTTTACACAAAGTATTCACCATCCTCAGGCCATGGATTATTCACACATAGTATTGACAATCCTCAAGCCACTGGATTTTTCCTACACAGTATTGACCATCCTCAGGCCACAGGATTATTCACATACAGTATTGACCATCCACAGGCAACAGGATTATTCTCACACTGTATTGACCATTCTCAGGCCACAGGATTATTCACACACAGTATTGACCATCCGCTGGCCACAGTATTATTTGCAAACAATATTGACATTGCACAGGACACAGATTATTAACACATAATATTGACCATCCACAGCCCACAGGATTATTATCACACAGCATTGACCATCCACATGCCCACATTATTCTCACACAGTATTGCCCACCCTTAGGCAAAGGGCTATTGACACACAGTATTGACAATTCACGGGCCACAGGAATATTCAAACACAGTATTGACCATCCTTAGGCCACAGGATTATTCACACAGTGTATTGACCACTCATAGTCCAAAAGGATTATTCACACATAGAATTGACTATCCTTAGGCCAGGGTTATTCACACACAGTATTTACGAATCACGGGCCATAAGATTAATCACAGACGTTATTGACTGCCCTCAGGCCACAGGATTATTCCCACACAGTATTGACCATTCCCAGGCCACAGGATTATTCACACTCAGTATTGACCATCCTCGGGTAGCAAAATTATTCAAACACATTATTGTCCAGCCTCAGGCCACAGGATTAATTACACACTGTATTGACAGTACAGAGGCCACAGGAGTATTCACACACAGTATTGACCATTCTCAGCCCACAGGATTATTCACGCACAGTATTGACGAACATACGGCCACAGGATTAATAAACACATTGCCTTGACCATTCAGTACAAACAGTACTGAACATGCACAGGCCACAGTTTATTAACACCCAGTATTGACTATCCACAGGCCACAGTTTATTAACACCCAGTATTGACTATCCACAGGCCACAGTTTATTAACACCCAGTATTGACCATCCACAGGCCACAGTTTATTAACAAACAGTATTGAACATCCACAGGCCACAGATTGTTGATTCACAGTATTGACCATCTACATCACAAAGGATTATTATCACACAGCATTGACCATCCACAGGCCACAGGATTACTATCACACAGTATTGACCATCCACATCACAAAGGATTATTATCACACAGCATTGACCATCCACAGGCCACAGGATTGCTATCACACAGCATTGACCATCCACAGGCCACAGGATTACTATCACACAGCATTGACCATCCACAGGCCACAGGATTGCTATCACACAGTATTGACCACCCACAGGCCACAGGATTACTATCACACAGCATTGACCATCCACAGCCCACACTATTATTCACTCACAATATTGACCATCCTTAGGCAAATGGTTATACACACACACAGTACTGATGATTCACAGCCCAGAGCATTATTCACACACAGTATTGACTGCCCTAAGGCCACATTATTATTCACGCACAGTATTGACCATCCTCCGTCAGCAGGATTACTCACACACAGTATTGACCATCCTCCGTCAGCAGGATTACTCACACACAGTATTGATCATCCTCAGGTCAAGGGTTATTCACACACAGTATTGACCATTCACAGGTCAGAGGATTATTCGCACACAGTATTGACCATCCTAAGGACATAAGATCATTCACACGCTGTATTAACCAAACTGAGGCCACAGGATTAATGAACACATTCTCTTTACCAATTAACAGGGCACAGGAATATTCCCACACAGTACTGACAATCCACAGGGCACAAGAATATTCCCACACAGTACTGACAATCCACAAGGCACAGGATTATTCACACACATCGTCAAGTTCAGGATTACTCTGACACACTATTAACCATTCACAGTCCACAGGATTATTCACACACAGTATTGACCAGCATACGGCCACAGGATTAATGAATACACTGTCTTGATCATTTACAGGTCACAGGATTATTCCCACATACTATTGACCATCCTGAAGTCACAGGATAATTTACACACAGTATTGACCATCCTCAGGCCATGGATTATCCACACAAGACAAAGGATTATTCCTACACAGTATTGATCATCCTTCGGCAACAGGATTATTCTCACACTGTATTGACCATTTTCAAGTCACAGGATTATTCATAAATGGTATTAAATATCCTCAGGCAACACGATTGTTCACACACAGTATTGACCATCCTCAGGACAAGGGTTATTCACGCACAGTATTGACCTTCCACAGCCCACAGGATTATTGCCACACAGCATTGACCATCCACAGGCCACATCATTATTCACACACAGTATTGCCCATCCTTAGGCAAAGAGCTATTCGCACACAGTATTGATCATCCTTGGGCCAAGGGTTATTCACACACAGTATTTACGATTCACGGGCCATAGGATTATACGCACACAGTATTGACTGCCCTCAGTCCAGAGGATTGTTCACACAGTATTGAGCATTCACAGTGCACAAGATTATTCACACACTGTATTCACAAATCTCAGGCCACAGGTTAATTCACACACAGTATTGACAATCCTCCGTCTACAGGATTACTCACTCAGTATTGACCATTCACAGGAGAAAGTGAGGTCTGCAGATGCTGGAGATCAAAGTTGAAACTTTATTGCTGGAACAGCACAGCAGGTCAGGCAGCATCCAGGGAACAGGAGATTCGACGTTTCGGGCACAGGCCCTTCTAGATGCTGCCTGACCTGCTGTGCTGTTCCAGCAATAAAGTTTCAACATTGACCATTCACAGTCTACAGCATTTTTCACACACACTGTTCCCTGGATGCTGCCTGACCTGCTGTGCTGTTCCAGCAATAAAGTTTCAACATTGACCATTCACAGTCTACAGCATTTTTCACACACAGTATTGACAATCCTCAAGCCACAGGATTATTCACACATAGTATTGACGAACATACGGCCACAGGATTAATACACACACTGCTTTGATCATTTACAGCTCACAGGATTATTCACACACAGTATTGACCATTCACAGGCCAGAGGATTATTCACACACATTATTGACCATCCTAAGGCCATTAGATCATTCACACACGGTAGTGACCAACCTCAGGCCACAGGATTAATGAACACATTCTCTTTACTAATTAACAGGGCACAGGATTATTCCCATATGGTATTGAACATTCTCAAACGATAGGATTACACACACACTCTGGGACTCTCTCTCACACACACACACACACTGGGACTCTCTCTCTCTCTCTCACACACACACACACACACTGGGTCACACACACACTAGGAGACACACACACACACACACACACAGACACATTCTGGGACTCTCTCACACTCACACACACTCTGGGACTCTCTCTCACACACACACACACACTCTAGGACTCACACACACACACACACTCTGGGACTCACACACACACACACACACACACTCTAGGACTCATACACACACACACTCTAGGACTCTCTCACACACACACACTCTAGGTCTCACACACACACACTCTAGGACTCTCTCTCACACACACACACACACACTCTGGGACTCACACACACACTCTGGGACTCTCACACATGCACACACACACACTCTGGGACTCGCACGCACACACACACTCTGGGACTCACACACACACACTCTGCGACTCACACACACACACACACACTGGGACTCACACTCTAATTCTCACAAACTCTGGGACTGACACATACACACACTCTGGGACACTGATTCTCACACTCTGGGACTCACACACACACATTCTGGGACACTGTGATTCTCACACACTCTCGGGGATACCCTCTCTCACACACACACTGGTATCCCCTCACTGACACACACGCTGGGACACACACACACACACACACACACACACACACGCTGGGACTCTCAAACACACACACACAGGCTTTGGGACTCTCTCACACACACGCACACACACACTCTGGGACTCACTGACACACCATTGACCATTCACAGCCCACAGGATTGTTCACATATAGTATTGATCATACTCAGGCCTAGGATTAGTCACACACAGTATTGACCATTCACAGCCCACAGGACTATTCCCACACAGTATTGGCCATTCTCAGGCCACAATATTATTTACATACAGTATTGACCATCCTCAGGACATAGGATTATTCCCACACAGTATTGAATATCCTCAGGCCACAGAATTATTCACACACAGTATTGTCCGTCCTCAGGTCACAGGAGTATTCACACACAATATTCAACAGTCTCAACCCCAGGATTATTCACACACAGTATTGACGAACATACGGCCACAGGATTAATAAACACACTGCTTTGACCATTTACAACTCACAGGATTATTCCCACAGAGTATTGACCAGCATAAGGCTACAGGATTAATGGACACATTGTCTTGACCATTTACAGATGGCAGAATTATTTCCATACAGTATTGAACATCCTCAGGCAAAAGGATTATTCCCACAAAGTATTGACAATCTTCAAGCCACGGGATTTTTCACACACAGTATTGACCATCCTCAGGCCACAGGATTATTCACACCCAGTATTGACCATTCTCAGGCCACAGGATTATTCACACACAGTATTGACTATCCTCCGGCCACAGGATTATTCACACACAGTATTGACAATCCTCCGTCTACAGGATTACTCACTCAGTATTGACCATTCACAGGAGAAAGTGAGGTCTGCAGATGCTGGAGATCAAAGTTGAAACTTTATTGCTGGAACAGCACAGCAGGTCAGGCAGCATCCAGGGAACAGGAGATTCGACGTTTCGGGCACAGGCCCTTCTAGAAGGGCCTGTGCCCGAAACGTCGAATCTCCTGTTCCCTGGATGCTGCCTGACCTGCTGTGCTGTTCCAGCAATAAAGTTTCAACATTGACCATTCACAGTTTACAGCATTTTTCACACACAGTATTGACAATCCTCAAGCCACAGGATTATTCACACATAGTATTGACGAACATACGGCCACAGGATTAATACACACACTGCTTTGATCATTTACAGCTCACAGGATTATTCACACACAGTATTGACCATTCACAGGCCAGAGGATTATTCACACACATTATTGACCATCCTAAGGCCATTAGATCATTCACACACGGTAGTGACCAACCTCAGGCCACAGGATTAATGAACACATTCTCTTTACTAATTAACAGGGCACAGGATTATTCCCATATGGTATTGAACATTCTCAAACGATAGGATTACACACACACTCTGGGACTCTCTCTCACACACACACACACACTGGGACTCTCTCTCTCTCTCTCACACACACACACACACACTGGGTCACACACACACTAGGAGACACACACACACACACAGACACACACACTGGGACTCACACACACACACACACACAGACACATTCTGGGACTCTCTCACACTCACACACACTCTGGGACTCTCTCTCACACACACACACACACTCTAGGACTCACACACACACACACACTCTGGGACTCACACACACACACACACACACACACACACTCTAGGACTCATACACACACACACTCTAGGACTCTCTCACACACACACACTCTAGGTCTCACACACACACACTCTAGGACTCTCTCTCACACACACACACACACACTCTGGGACTCACACACACACTCTGGGACTCTCACACATGCACACACACACACTCTGGGACTCGCACGCACACACACACTCTGGGACTCACACACACACACTCTGCGACTCACACACACACACACACACTGGGACTCACACTCTAATTCTCACAAACTCTGGGACTGACACATACACACACTCTGGGACACTGATTCTCACACTCTGGGACTCACACACACACATTCTGGGACACTGTGATTCTCACACACTCTCGGGGATACCCTCTCTCACACACACACTGGTATCCCCTCACTGACACACACGCTGGGACACACACACACACACACACACGCTGGGACTCTCAAACACACACACACAGGCTTTGGGACTCTCTCACACACACGCACACACACACTCTGGGACTCACTGACACACCATTGACCATTCACAGCCCACAGGATTGTTCACATATAGTATTGATCATACTCAGGCCTAGGATTAGTCACACACAGTATTGACCATTCACAGCCCACAGGACTATTCCCACACAGTATTGGCCATTCTCAGGCCACAATATTATTTACATACAGTATTGACCATCCTCAGGACATAGGATTATTCCCACACAGTATTGAATATCCTCAGGCCACAGAATTATTCACACACAGTATTGTCCGTCCTCAGGTCACAGGAGTATTCACACACAATATTCAACAGTCTCAACCCCAGGATTATTCACACACAGTATTGACGAACATACGGCCACAGGATTAATAAACACACTGCTTTGACCATTTACAACTCACAGGATTATTCCCACAGAGTATTGACCAGCATAAGGCTACAGGATTAATGGACACATTGTCTTGACCATTTACAGATGGCAGAATTATTTCCATACAGTATTGAACATCCTCAGGCAAAAGGATTATTCCCACAAAGTATTGACAATCTTCAAGCCACGGGATTTTTCACACACAGTATTGACCATCCTCAGGCCACAGGATTATTCACACCCAGTATTGACCATTCTCAGGCCACAGGATTATTCACACACAGTATTGACTATCCTCCGGCCACAGGATTATTCACACACAGTATTGACCATCCTCAGGCCACAGGATTATTCACACCCAGTATTGACCAGCCTCAGGGCACAGGATTATTCATATCCAGCATTGTCCAACCTCAGGGCACAGGATTATTCACGTACAGTATTGAACATCCTCAGGATACAGGTTTAGTCCCACACAGAATTTACCACTCTGGGACTCTCTCACACACACTCGGACACTGTGATTCTCATACACTCTGGGACTCTCTCACATACACACACACACACATACACACTTTGGGACTCACACACACACACTGGGACTCACACACACACACACACACTCTGGGATACTGATTCTCACACACTCTTGGACTCTCACACACACACACACACACACACACACTCGGACTCTCTCACATACATACACACACACACACTCTAGGACTCACACACACTCTGGGACTCTAATTCTCACACACTCTGGAACTCACACACACTGGGACTCACACATACACACTCTAATTCTCACACACACACACTCTGGGACACTGTGATTCTCACACTCTGGGACTCACACACACACACACTCGGACTCACACACACACACACACACATTCTGGGACACTGTGATTCTCACACACTCTCTGGGATACCCTCTCTCACACACACTCTGGAACTCTCTGGGATTCCCTCTCTCTCACACACACACACACTGGTATCCCCTCACTGACACATGCTGGGACACACACACACGGACACTGATTCTCACACACTGAGACTCTCACACACACACACTGGGACACTGATTCTCACACACTCTGAGACACACACACACACTGGGACTCACACACACACACTGGGACTCACACACTCTGGGACTCACACACACACACACACACACACACACATACAGGGACTCACACACACACTCTGGGACACTGATTCTCTCACACATTCTGGGACTCTCACGCACACACTCTGGGACTCTCATTCTCACACACACTCTCGGATTCCCTATCTCTCACACACACACTGGGACTCACACACACACACTGGGACTCACACACATACAGGGACACACACACATACAGGGACACACACACACACACACACACACACACACATACAGGGACTCACACACACACACTCTGGGACACTGATTCTCTCACACATTCTGGGACTCTCACGCACACACTCTGGGACTCTCATTCTCACACACACTCTCGGATTCTCTATCTCTCACACACACTCTGGGATTCCCACTCTCACACACACTCTGGGATTCCCACTGTCTCACACACTCTGGGATTCTCTCTCTCACACACACTCTGGGATTCCCTCTCTCACACACACTCTGGTATCCCCTCACTGGCACACACTCTGGGACTCTCACACACACACACGCTGGGACTCTCATTCTCACACACGCTGGGACACTGATCCTCACACACACTCTGGGGCTCTCTCTCTCTCTCTCTCTCTCTCTCTCACACACACACACACAGGGACACTGATTCTCACACAGACTGTGGGACTCTCACACACACTCTGGGACACTGGAACTCTTACACACACTCTGGGATACTGGGACTCACACACACACTCTGGGACAGTGGGACTCTCACACACACTCTGGGACTCTCATACACACACACACACACTCTGGTACACTGTGATTCTCTTACACACGTTGGAATTCTCTTGCACACTCTGGCACACTCAGGTAATCTCTCTTACATTCGGGGATACCCTCACACACCATGGGACTCTGGGACTCTGTCACTCACTCTGGGACTCACTGTGGGATTCTGTTATACACTCTGGGTTTCCCTCACACACTCTGGGATTCAATCACACACTTTGAGACTTTCTTGGATTCTCTCACAGACTCTAGAAATCCAGAACACACTCTGGGACATGCTGGGATTCTCTCACACACTCTGGGATTACCTATCACACACTCTGGGAGTCTCTGGGATTCCTTTACGCAATCTGGGAGACTGGGGCTCTCTCACACTCACTGTGGGACACTCTCCCACACACTCTGGCACACTGTGATTCTCTTACACTCACTGGGATTCTCTTGCACACTCTGGCACACTCAGGGAATCTCTCTTACATTCGGGGATTCCCTTACACACCACGAGTTTCTGGGACTCTCTAACTCACTCCGGGACTCTCCCTCACTCAATGTGGGATTCCGTTCCAGACTCTGGGATACACTGGGTTCTCTCTCACAATCTGTGATTCCCTCACACATTCTGGGATTCTCTCACACACTTTGGGACTCTCTGGGATTCTCTCCCACACTCTAGGAATCCCTAACACACTCTGGGACACGCTGGGATTCCTATACGCAATCTGGGACACCAGGGCTCTCGGCCACACACCCTGGGATTCCCTTACACACTCTGGGACAGTCTGGGATTCCCTCACACACTCTGGGATTCCCTCACATACTCTGGGATTCCCAATCTCATACACTCTCTGGGATTCCCAATCTCACACACACTCGGGGACACTCTGGGATTCCCTATCTCTCACACACACTCGGGGACACTCTGGGATTCCGTATCTCTCACACACACTCGGGGACTCTCTGGGATTCCCAATCTCTCACACACACTCTCAGATTCCCTATCTCTCTCTCACACACTCTAGGATTCCCCCTCTCACACACACTCTGGGATTCTCTCACACACACTCTGGGATTGGATATCTCTCACGCACTCCGGGATTCCCTCTCTCACACACATTCCGGAACACTCTGGAATTCCCTCTCTGACACACACTCTGGGATTCCCTCTCTCACACACACTCTCAGATTCCGTCTCTCACACACACTCTCAGATTCCGTCTCACACACACACTCTCAGATTCCGTCTCACACACACACTCTGGGATTCCCTCTCTCGCACACACTCGGGGATTCCCTCTCTCACACACACTCGCGGATTCCCTATCTCTCTCACACACACTCTAGGATTCCCCCTCTCATACACTCTCTGGGATTCCCAATCTCTCTCACACACTCGGGGACTCTCTGGGATTCCCTATCTCTCTCACACACTCGGGGTCACTCTGGGATTCCCTATCTCTCACACACACTCTCGGATCCCTATCTCTCTCACACACACTCTAGGATTCCCCCTCTCATGCACTCTCTGGGATTCCAAATCTCTCACACACTCTGGGATTCCATCTCTCTCACACACACTCTGGGATTCCCTCTCTAACACACACTCTGGGATTCCCTCTCTCACACACACTCTGGGAAACTCACACACGCACACTCGGGGATTCCCTCTCTCTCACACAATCAGGGATTTCCTCTCGCACACACTCTCTGGGATTCCCACTCTCGCACACTCTCTGGGAGTCCCTCTCTCTCAAACAGACTCTGGGATTCCCTATCTCTCACACACACTCTGGGATTCCCACTCTCACACCCACTCCGGGATTCCCACACACACACTCTGGGATTCCCTCTCTCACACACACTCTGGGATTCCCGCTCTCACGCACAATCTGGGATTCCCACTCTTACACAAACTCTGGGAATCTGAGATCCCATCTCTCTCAGATACTCTGGGATTCCCTATCTCTCACACACACACGGTGATTCCCTTTCTGTCACAAACACTCGGAGACTCTCTGGGATTCTCTCACACACGCTCGGGTACTCTCTGGGATTTCCCATCTCTAACACACTCGCGGGGATTCCCTATCTCTCATACAACTCGGGGATTCCCTATCTCTCACACACACTCGGGGACTCTCTGTGATTCCCTATCTCTCACACACACTCGTGGACACTCGGGGATTCCCTATCTCTCACACACACTCGGGGACACTCGGGGATTCCCTACCTCTCACACACAGTCTGGGATTCCCTATCTCTCACACACACTCGGGGACTCTCTGGGATTCCCTATCTCTCACACACACTCGGGGACTCTCTGGGATTCCCTATCTCTCACACACACTCGGGGATTCCCTATCTCTCACACACACTCGGGGACTCTCTGGGATTCCCTATCTCTCACACACACTCGGGGATTCCCTATCTCTCACACACACTCGGGGACTCTCTGGGATTCCCTATCTCTCACACACACTCGGGGATTCTCTGGGATTCTGTATCTCTCACAAACTCGGGGACTCTCTGTGATTCTATCACACGCTCCTGGACTCCTTGGGATACCCTATCTCCCTCACACACTCGGGGATTCCCTATCTCTCACACACAGTCTGGGATTCCCTATCTCAAACACACACTCGGAAACTTTCTGGGATTCCCTATCTCTCACACACTCTCAGGGACACTCTGGGATTCCCTATCTCTCACACATACTCGGGGATTCCCTATCTCTCTAACACACTCGGGGATTCCCTATCTCTCTCACACACACTCGGGGATTCCCTATCTCACACACACATGGGGACTCTCTGGGATTCCCTATCTCTCACAAATATTCGGGAACTCTCTGGGATTCACTATCTCTCACACACACTCAGGGACACTCTGGGATTCTATCACACACTCTCGGCGACTCTCTGGGATTCCCTATCTCTCAGACACACTCGGGGACACTCTGGGATTCCCTATCTCTCACACACATGCGGGGACTCTCTGGGATTCCCTATCTCTCACACACACTCGGGGACACTCTGGGATTACATCTCTCTCACACACACTCTGGGATTCCCTCTCTGACACACACTCTGGGATTCCCAATTTCTCACACACTCTTTGGGAAACTCACACACGCACACTCGGGGATTCCCTCTCTCTCGCACAATCTGGGATTTCCTCTCGCACACACTCTCTGAGATTCCCACTCTCGCACACTCTCTGGGATTCCCTCTCTCTCACACAGACTCTGGGATTCCCTATCTCTCACACAGACTCTGGGATTCCCCATCTCTCTCACACACTTTGGGATTCCCTCTCTCACACACACTCTGGGATTCCCACATTCTCACACTCTGAGATTCTCTCATACACACTCTGGGATACTCTGGGATTCCATCTCTCTCCGACACTCTGGGAATCTCTGGGATTCCCCCACTCACACACACTCTGGGATTCCCTCTCTCACGCACAATCTGGGATTCCCTCTCTCACACACACACTCTGGAATTCCCTCTCCCTCACACTCTGGGTTTCCCACCCTTACACACACTCTGGGAATCTGAGATCCCATTTCTCTCAGATACTCTGGGATTCCCGCTCTCACACACACTCTGGGATTCCCACTCTCACAGACTCTGGGATTCCCGCTCTCACACACGCTCTGGGATTTCCTCTCTCAAAAAGACTCTGGGATTCCCACTCTTTCATGCTCTGGGATTCTCTCATGCACACTCTGGTACACTCTGGGATTTCCTCACTCTCACACACAATTTGGAATTCCCACTCTCACACCCACTCCGGGATTCCCACACACACACTCTCGGATACTCTCTCTCACACACACTCTGGAATTCTGGCTCTCACACACAATCTGGGATTCCCACTCTTTCACACACTCTGGGAATCTGAGATCCCATCTCTCTCAGATACTCTGGGATTCCCTCTCTCACACAAATACTTCGATTCTCTCACACACACTCGGGGACTCACTGGGATTCCCTCTCTCACACACCCACTCTGGAATTCCCTCACACACACTCTGGAATTCCCTCTCTCTCATACAGTCTGGGATTCCCTCTCTCACACACACTCTGGGATTCTCTCACACACTCACTCTGGGATTCCCTCTCCCTCACACACTCTGGGATTCTCTCTCACACACACTCCGGGACAGTCTGGGATACCCTATCTCTCACACACACTCTGGGATTCCCTATATCTCACACACACTCGTAGACTCTCTGGGATTCTATCACACACACTCGGGGACACTCTGGGATTCCCTATCTCTCACACACATTCGGGGACACTCTGGGATTCCCTATCTCTCACACACATTCTGGGATTCCCTATCTCTCACACACATTCTGGGATTTCCTATCTCTCACACACACTTTGGGATTCCCTTTCTCTCACACACACTCGGGGACTCTCTGGGATTCTCTCACACACTTTTGGGGACTCTCTGGGATTCCCGACCTCTCACACGGACTCGGGGACTCTCTGGGATTCTATCACACACACTCGGGGACACTCTGGCATTCCCTCTCACACAGACTTTGGAATTCCCTCTCCCTCACACTCTGGGAATCTCTCTCTCACATAGACTCTGGGATTCCCTCTCTCTCACACACAGTCTGGAATTCCCTCACACACACTCTGGAATTCCCTCTCTCTCATACAGTCTGGGATTCCCTCTCTCACACACACTCTGGGACTCTCCAGGATTCCCTCTCTCACACACACTTGTGATTCCCTCACTCACAAACACTCTGGGATTCTCTCACACACTCACTCTGGGATTCCCTTTCCCTCACACACTCTGGGATTCTCTCTCACACACACTCCGGGATTCCCTATCTCTCACACACACTCGTAGACTCTCTGGGATTCTATCACGCACACTCGAGGACACTCTGGGATTCCCTATCTCTCACACGCACTCTGGGATTCTCTCTCACACACACTCGGGGACTCTCTGGGATTCCCGATCTCTCACACACACTCAGGAACTCTCTGGGATTCTGTATCTCACACACACTCGGGGACTCACTGGGTTTCTGTATCTCTCACACACTCGGGGACTCTCTGGGATTTTATCACACGCTCCGGGACTCCCTATCTCTCACACACATTCTGGCATTCCCTATCTCTCACACACACTCTGGGATTCTCTGGGATTCTCTCACACACTCTCGGGGACTCTCTGGGATTTCCAATCTCTAACACACTCGCGGGGATTCCCTATCTCTCATACAACTCGGGGATTCCCTATCTCTCACACACACTCGGGGACACTCTGGGATTCCCTATCTCTCACACACACTCGTGGACACTCTGGGATTCCCTATCTCTCACACACACTCGGGGACTCTCTGGTATTTCCTATCTCTCACACACACTCAGGGAAACTCTGGGATTCCCTATCTCTCATACCTACTCGGGGACACTCTGGGATTCCCTATCTCTCTCACACACACGCTGGGATTCCCTATCTCTCACACACACTCGGAAAATCTCTGGGATACCCTATCTCTCACACAATCTCAGGGATACTCTGGGATTCCCTATCTCTCACACACACTCGGGGATTCCCTATCTCACTCTCACACACACTCGGGGATTCCCTATCTCTCAACACACACTCGGGGACTCTCTGGGATTCCCTATCTCTCACACACATTCGGGGACACTGTGGGATTCCCGATCTCTCACACACACTCGGGGACTCTCTGGGATTCTGTATCTCACACACACTCGGGGAATCACTGGGATTCTGTATCTCACATGCACTCGGGGACTCACTGGGATTCTGTATCTCTCACACACTCGGAGACTCTCTGGGATTTTATCACACGCTCCGGGACTCTCTGGGATACCCTATTTCTCACACACATTCTGGCATTCCCTATCTCTCACACACACTCTGGGATTCCCTTTCTCTCACACACACTCGGGGACCCTCTGGGATTCCCTAACTCTCACACACACTCGTGGATTCCCTCTCTTTGCAGACACACTCGAGGACTCTCTGGGATTTCCGACCTCTCACACACACTCGGGGATCCTCTGGGATTCTATCACACACACTCGGGGACACTCTGGGATTCCCTCTCCCTCACACTCTGGGAATCTCTCTCTCACATAGACTCGGGGATTCCCTCTCTCTCACACACAGGCTGGAATTCCCTCACTCACACACTTGGATTCCTTCTCTCGCACACAGTCTAGGATTCCCGGTCTCACACACCCTAAGGGATTCCCACACACACTCTCTGGGATTCCCTCTCACACACGCACTCTGGGCTTCCCACTCTCACACACACTCTGGGATTCTCTCACACACACATTCTGGGATTCCCTCTCTCACAAACACTCTGGGAAACTCACACACACATTCTGGGATTCCCTCTCTCACATACACTCCGAGACACTCTGGGATTCCCTCACTCTCAAACACTCTAGGATTCTCTCACACGCACTCTGGGATTCTCTCTCACTCAAACACTGCGGGACACTCTGGGATTCCCTATCTCTCACACACACTCGGGGATTCCCTTTCTCTCACACACACTCGGGGACTCTCTGGGATTCTCTCACACACTCGGGAACTCTCTGGGATTTCCCATCTCTAACACACTCGCGGGGATTCCCTATCTCTCATACAACTCGGGGATTCCCTATCTCTCACACACACTCGGGGACTCTCTGGGATTCTGTATCTCTCAGAAACTCGGGGAATTTCTCGGATTCTATCACACACTCCTGGACTCCCTGGGATACCCTATCTCCCTCACACACTAGGGGATTCCCTATCTCTCACACACACTCTGGGATTCCCTACCTCTCACACAATCTCGGGGACTCTCTGGGATTCCCGATCTCTCACACACACTCGGGGACTCTCTGGGATTCTATCACACACTCTCGGGGACACTCTGGGATTTCCCACCTCTCACACACACTCTGGAATTCCCTATCTCAAACACACACTCGGGGACTCTCTGGTATTCCCTATCTCTCAGACACACTCGGGGACTCTCTGGGATTCCCTATCTCTCACACACATTTGGGGACACTCTGGGATTCCCTATCTCTCACACACAGTCGGGGACTCCCTGGGATTCCCTATCTCTCACACACAATCGGGGACTCTCTGGGATTCCATATCTCTCACACACTCGGGGACACTCTGGGATTCCCTATCTCTCACACCTACTCGGGGACACTCTGGGATTCCCTATCTCTCTCACACACACTCTGGGATTCCCTATCTCTCACACACACTCGGAAACTCTCTGGGATTCCCTATCTCTCACGCAATCTCAGGGATACTCTGGGATTGCCTATCTCTCACACACACTCGGGGATTCCCTATCTCTCACACACACTCGGGGATTCCCTATCTCTCAACACACACTCGGGGACTCTCTGGGGTTCCCTATCTCTCACACATACTCGGGGACTCTCTGGTATTTCCTATCTCTCACACACACTCGGCGACTCTCTGGGATTCACTATCTCTCACACACACTCGGCGACTCTCTAGGATTCTATCACACACTCTCGGCGACTCTCTGGGATTCCCTATCTCTCACACATACTCGGGGATTCCCTATCTCTCAACACACACTCAGGGACTCTCTGGGGTTCCCTATCTCTCACACATACTCGGGGACTCTCTGGTATTTCCTATCTCTCACACACACTCGGCGACTCTCTGGGATTCACTATCTCTCACACACACTCGGCGACTCTCTAGGATTCTATCACACACTCTCGGCGACTCTCTGGGATTCCCTATCTCTCACGCATACTCGGGGACTCTCTGGTATTTCCTATCTCTCAGACACACTCGGGGACGCTCTGGGATACCCGATCTCTCACACACACTCTGGGATTCCCTATCTCTCTCACACACTCTGGGATTCACTATCTCTCACCCAGACTCGGGGACTCTCTGGGATTCCCTATATCTCACACACACTCGGGGACACTCTGGGATTCGCTATATCTCACACACACTCGGGGACTCTCTGGAATTCCCTATCTCTCAGACACACTCGGGGACACTCTGGGATTCCTTCTCTCTCACACGCACTCTGGGATTCCCTACCTCTCTCACACACTCGGGGACTCTCTGGTATTCCCTATCTCTCACACACACTCGGGGACACTCTGGGATTCCCTATCTCTCACACACATTCGGGGACTCTCTGGAATTCCCTATCTCTCTCACACACTCTCAGGGATACTCTGGGATTCGCGATTTCTCACCCACACTCGGGGACACTCTGGGATTCCCTATCTCTCACACACACTCGGGGACTCTCTGGAATTCCCTATCTCTCAGACACACTCGGGGACAGTCTGGGATTCCTTCTCTCTCACACACACTCTGGGATTCCCTATCTCTATCACACACTCGGGGACTCTCTGGGATTTCCGACCTCTCACACACACTCGGGGACGCTCTGGGATTCTATCACACACACTCGGGGGCACTCTGGGATTCCCTCTCCCTCACACTCTGGGAATCTCTCTCTCACATAGACTCTGGGATTCCCTCTCTCTCACACACAGTCTGGAATTCCCTCACTCACACACTTGGATTCCTTCTCTCGCACACAGTCTAGGATTCCCTGTCTCACACACCGTAAGGGGTTCCCACACACACTCTCTGGGATTCCCTCTCACACACGCACTCTGGGCTTCCCACTCTCACACACACTCTGGGATTCTCTCACACACACTCTGCGAATCTCTGAGATTCCATCTCTCTCAGATAATCTGGGATTCCCTCTCCCTCACACACTCTGGGATTCCCTCTCTCACAAACACTCTGGGAAACTCACACACACATTCTGGGATTCCCTCTCTCACACACACTCCGAGACACTCTGGGATTCCCTCACTCTCAAACACTCTAGGATTCTCTCACACGCACTCTGGGATTCTCTCTCACTCACACACTGCGGGACACTCTGGGATTCCCTATCTCTCACACACACTCGGGGATTCCCTTTCTCTCACACACACTCGGGGACTCTCTGGGATTCTCTCACACACTCGGGGACTCTCTGGGATTTCCCATCTCTAACACACTCGCGGGGATTCCCTATCTCTCATACAACTCGGGGATTCCCTATCTCTCACACACACTCGGAGACACTCTGGGATTCCCTATCTCTCACACACACCCGGAAACTCTCTGGGATTCCCTATCTCTCACACAATCTCAGGGATACTCTGGGATTGCCTATCTCTCACACACACTCGGGGATTCCCTATCTCTCACACACACTCGGGGATTCCCAATCTCTCAACACACACTCGGGGACTCTCTGGGATTCACTATCTCACACACACATTCGGGGACACTCTGGGATTCCCTATCTCTCACACACACTCGGGGACTCCCTGGGATTCCTTATCTCTCACACACAATCGGGGACTCTCTGGGATTCCCTATCTCTCACACACTCGGGGACAGTCTGGGATTCCCTATCTCTCACACCTACTCGGGGACACTCTGGGATTCCCTACCTCTCACACACACTCGGAAACTCTCTGGGATTCCCTATCTCTCACACAATCTCAGGGATACTCGGGGATTCCCTATCTCTCTCACACACACTCGGGGATTCCGTATTTCTCACACACACTCGGGGATTCCCTATCTCTCAACACACACTCGGGGACTCTCTGGGGTGCCCTATCTCTCACACATACTCGGGAACTCTCTGGTATTTCCTATCTCTCACACACACTCGGCGACTCTCTGGGATTCACTATCTCTCACACACACTCGGCGACTCTCTAGGATTCTATCACACACTCTCGGCGACTCTCTGGGATTCCCTATCTCTCACGCATACTCGGGGACTCTCTGGTATTTCCTATCTCTCAGACACACTCGGGGACGCTCTGGGATACCCGATCTCTCACACACACTCTGGGATTCCCTATCTCTCTCACACACTCTGGGATTCACTATCTCTCACCCAGACTCGGGGACTCTCTGGGATTCCCTATATCTCACACACACTCGGGGACACTCTGGGATTCGCTATATCTCACACACACTCGGGGACTCTCTGGAATTCCCTATCTCTCAGACACACTCGGGGACACTCTGGGATTCCTTCTCTCTCACACGCACTCTGGGATTCCCTACCTCTCTCACACACTCGGGGACTCTCTGGTATTCCCTATCTCTCACACACACTCGGGGACACTCTGGGATTCCCTATCTCTCACACACATTCGGGGACTCTCTGGAATTCCCTATCTCTCTCACACACTCTCAGGGATACTCTGGGATTCGCGATTTCTCACCCACACTCGGGGACACTCTGGGATTCCCTATCTCTCACACACACTCGGGGACTCTCTGGAATTCCCTATCTCTCAGACACACTCGGGGACAGTCTGGGATTCCTTCTCTCTCACACACACTCTGGGATTCCCTATCTCTATCACACACTCGGGGACTCTCTGGGATTTCCGACCTCTCACACACACTCGGGGACGCTCTGGGATTCTATCACACACACTCGGGGGCACTCTGGGATTCCCTCTCCCTCACACTCTGGGAATCTCTCTCTCACATAGACTCTGGGATTCCCTCTCTCTCACACACAGTCTGGAATTCCCTCACTCACACACTTGGATTCCTTCTCTCGCACACAGTCTAGGATTCCCTGTCTCACACACCGTAAGGGGTTCCCACACACACTCTCTGGGATTCCCTCTCACACACGCACTCTGGGCTTCCCACTCTCACACACACTCTGGGATTCTCTCACACACACTCTGCGAATCTCTGAGATTCCATCTCTCTCAGATAATCTGGGATTCCCTCTCCCTCACACACTCTGGGATTCCCTCTCTCACAAACACTCTGGGAAACTCACACACACATTCTGGGATTCCCTCTCTCACACACACTCCGAGACACTCTGGGATTCCCTCACTCTCAAACACTCTAGGATTCTCTCACACGCACTCTGGGATTCTCTCTCACTCACACACTGCGGGACACTCTGGGATTCCCTATCTCTCACACACACTCGGGGATTCCCTTTCTCTCACACACACTCGGGGACTCTCTGGGATTCTCTCACACACTCGGGGACTCTCTGGGATTTCCCATCTCTAACACACTCGCGGGGATTCCCTATCTCTCATACAACTCGGGGATTCCCTATCTCTCACACACACTCGGAGACACTCTGGGATTCCCTATCTCTCACACACACTCGGAAACTCTCTGGGATTCCCTATCTCTCACACAATCTCAGGGATACTCTGGGATTGCCTATCTCTCACACACACTCGGGGATTCCCTATCTCTCTCACACACACTCGGGGATTCCCTATCTCTCACACACACTCGGGGATTCCCAATCTCTCAACACACACTCGGGGACACTCTGGGATTCGCTATCTCTCACACACACTCGGGGACTCCCTGGGATTCCTTATCTCTCACACACAATCGGGGACTCTCTGGGATTCCCTATCTCTCACACACTCGGGGACAGTCTGGGATTCCCTATCTCTCACACCTACTCGGGGACACTCTGGGATTCCCTACCTCTCACACACACTCGGAAACTCTCTGGGATTCCCTATCTCTCACACAATCTCAGGGATACTCGGGGATTCCCTATCTCTCTCACACACACTCGGGGATTCCGTATCTCTCACACACACTCGGGGATTCCCTATCTCTCAACACACACTCGGGGACTCTCTGGGGTGCCCTATCTCTCACACATACTCGGGAACTCTCTGGGATTCACTATCTCTCACACACACTCGGCGACTCTCTGGGATTCACTATCTCTCACACACACTCGGCGACTCTCTGGGATTCTATCACACACTCTCGACGACTCTCTGGGATTCCCTATCTCTCACGCATACTCGGGGACTCTCTGGTATTTCCTATCTCTCAGACACACTCGGGGACGCTCTGGGATACCCTATCTCTCGCACACACTCTGGGATTCACTATCTCTCACCCAGACTCGGGGATTCCCTTTCTCTCGCACACACTCGGGGATTCCCTTTCTCTCGCACACACTCTGGGATTCCCTCTCTCTCGCACACACTCTGGGATTCCCTCTCTCTCGCACACACTCTGGGATTCCCTATCTCTCGCACACACTCTGGGATTCCCTATCTCTCACACACACTCGGGGACTCTCTGGGAATCTGTATGTCACACACACTCTGGGACACCCTGGAATTCCCTCACTCACACACTGGGATTCCCGACCTCTCACACAGTCTATGATTCCCTGTCTCACACATCCTAAGGGATTCCCTCACACACTCTCTGGGATTCCCTCTCACACACGCACTCTGGGCTTCCACTCTCACACACACTCTGGGATTCCCTCTCCCTCACACACTCTGGGATTCCCACTCTCACACAAACTCTGGGATTCTCTCACACACACTCTGCGAATCTCTGAGATTCCATCTCTCTCAGGTACTCTGGGATTCCCTCTCCCTCACACACTCTGGGATTCCCTCTCTCACAAACACTCTGGGAAACTCACACACACATTCTGGGATTCCCTCTCTCTCACACACTCCGGGACACTCTGGGATTCCCTCACTCTCAAACACTCCAGGATTCTCTCACACGCACTCTGGGATTCTCTCTCACTCAAACACTGCGGGACACTCTGGGATTCCCTATCTCTCACACACACTCGGGGACTCTCTGGGATTCCCGATCTCTCACACACACTCGGGGACTCTCTGGGATTCTATCACACACTCCTGGACTCCCTGGGATACCCTATCTCCCTCACACACTAGGGGATTCCCTATCTCTCACACACACTCTGGGATTCCCTATCTCTCACACAATCTCGGGGACTCTCTGGGATTCCCGATCTCTCACACACACTCGGGGACTCTCTGGGATTCTATCACACACTCTCGGGGACACTCTGGGATTTCCCACCTCTCACACACACTCTGGAATTCCCTATCTCAAACACACACTCGGGGACTCTCTGGTATTCCCTATCTCTCAGACACACTCGGGGACTCTCTGGAATTCCCTATCTCAAACACACACTCGGGGACTCTCTGGTATTCCCTATCTCTCAGACACACTCGGGGACTCTCTGGGATTCCCTATCTCTCACACACATTCGGGGACACTCTGGGATTCCCTATCTCTCACACACACTCGGGGACTCCCTGGGATTCCCTATCTCTCACACACAATCGGGGACTCTCTGGGATTCCATATCTCTCACACACTCGGGGACACTCTGGGATTCCCTATCTCTCACACCTACATTGGTGGACACTCTGGGATTCCCTATCTCTCTCACACACACTCTGGGATTCCCTATCTCTCACACACACTCGGAAACTCTCTGGGATTCCCTATCTCTCACACAATCTCAGGGATACTCTGGGATTGCCTATCTCTCACACACACTCGGGGATTCCCTATCTCTCACACACACTCGGGGATTCCCTATCTCTCAACACACACTCGGGGACTCTCTGGGGTTCCCTATCTCTCACACATACTCGGGGACTCTCTGGTATTTCCTATCTCTCACACACACTCGGCGACTCTCTGGGATTCACTATCTCTCACACACACTCGGCGACTCTCTGGGATTCACTATCTCTCACACACACTCGGCGACTCTCTGGGATTCCCTATCTCTCACACACACTCGGGGACTCTCTGGGATTCACTATCTCTCACACACACTCGGCGACTCTCTGGGATTCACTATCTCTCACACACTCTCGGCGACTCTCTGGGATTCCCTATCTCTCACGCATACTCGGGGACTCTCTGGTATTTCCTATCTCTCAGACACACTCGGGGACGCTCTGGGATACCCTATCTCTCACACACACTCTGGGATTCCCTATCTCTCTCACACACTCTGGGATTCACTATCTCTCTCACACACTCGGGGACTCTCTGGTATTCCCTATCTCTCACACACACTCGGGGACACTCTGGGATTCCCTATCTCTCACACACATTCGGGGACTCTCTGGAATTCCCTATCTCTCAGGGACACTCTGGGATTCCCTATCTCTCACACGCACTCTGGGATTCTCTCTCACACACACTCGGGGACTCTCTGGGATTCCCTATCTCTCACACACATTCGGGGACACTCTGGGATTCCCGATCTCTCACACACCCTCGGGGACTCTCTGGGATTCTGTATCTCACACACACTCGGGGACTCACTGGGTGTCTGTATCTCTCACACACTCGGGGACTCTCTGGGTTTTTATCACACGCTCCGGGACTCCCTGGGATACCCTATCTCTCACACACATTCTGGCATTCCCTATCTCTCACACACTCTCAGGGACACTCTGGGATTCCCTATCTCTCACACGCACTCTGGGATTCTCTCTCACACACACTCGGGGACTCTCTGGGATTCCCTATCTCTCACACACATTCGGGGACACTCTGGGATTCCCGATCTCTCACACACACTCGGGGACTCTCTGGGATTCTGTATCTCACACACACTCGGGGACTCACTGGGATTCTGTATCTCACACACACTCGGGGACTCACTGGGTGTCTGTATCTCTCACACACTCGGGGACTCTCTGGGATTTTATCACACGCTCCGGGACTCCCTGGGATACCCTATCTCTCACACACATTCTGGCATTCCCTATCTCTCACACACACTCTGGGATTCTCTCACACACTCTCGGGGACTCTCTGGGATTTCCAATCTCTAACACACTCGCGGGGATTCCCTATCTCTCATACAACTCGGGGATTCCCCATCTCTCACACACACTCGGGGACACTCTGGGATTCCCTATCTCTCACACACACTCGTGGACACTCTGGGATTCCCTATCTCTCACACACACTCGGGGACACTCTGGGATTCCCTATCTCTCACACCTACTCGGGGACACTCTGGGATTCCCTATCTCTCTCACACACACTCTGGGATTCCCTATCTCTCACACACACTCGGAAAATCTCTGGGATTCCCTATCTCTCACACAATCTCAGGGATACTCTGGGATTCCCTATCTCTCACACACACTCGGGGATTCCCTATCTCTCTCTCACACACTCGGGGACTCTCTGGGATTCCCTATCTCTCACACACATTCGGGGACACTGTGGGATTCCCGATCTCTCACACACACTCGGGGACTCTCTGGGATTCTGTATCTCACACACACTCGGGGACTCACTGGGATTCTGTATCTCACACGCACTCGGGGACTCTCTGGGATTTTATCACACGCTCCGGGACTCTCTGGGATACCCTATCTCTCACACACATTCTGGCATTCCCTATCTCTCACACACTCTCTGGGATTCCCTTTCTCTCACACACACTCGGGGACTCTCTGGGATTCCCTGTCTCTCACACACACTCTGGTATTCTTTGCAGACACACTCGAGGACTCTCTGAGATTTCCGACCTCTCACACACACTCTGGGATTCCCTCTCCCTCACACTCTGGGAATCTCTCTCTCACATAGACTCTGGGATTCCCTCTCTCTCACACACAGTCTGGAATTCCCTCACTCACACACTTGGATTCCTTCTCTCGCACACAGTCTAGGATTCCCTGTCTCACACACCCTAAGGGATTCCCACACACACTCTCTGGGATTCCCTCTCACACACGCACTCTGGGATTCCCTATCTCTCACACACACTCGGGGATTCCCTATCTCTCTCTCACACACTCGGGGACTCTCTGGGATTCCCTATCTCTCACACACATTCTGGCATTCCCTATCTCTCACACACTCTCTGGGATTCCCTTTCTCTCACACACACTCGGGGACTCTCTGGGATTCCCTGTCTCTCACACACACTCTGGTATTCTTTGCAGACACACTCGAGGACTCTCTGAGATTTCCGACCTCTCACACACACTCTGGGATTCCCTCTCCCTCACACTCTGGGAATCTCTCTCTCACATAGACTCTGGGATTCCCTCTCTCTCACACACAGTCTGGAATTCCCTCACTCACACACTTGGATTCCTTCTCTCGCACACAGTCTAGGATTCCCTGTCTCACACACCCTAAGGGATTCCCACACACACTCTCTGGGATTCCCTCTCACACACGCACTCTGGGATTCCCTATCTCTCACACACACTCGGGGATTCCCTATCTCTCTCTCACACACTCGGGGACTCTCTGGGATTCCCTATCTCTCACACACATTCGGGGACACTGTGGGATTCCCGATCTCTCACACACACTCGGGGACTCTCTGGGATTCTGTATCTCACACACACTCGGGGACTCACTGGGATTCTGTATCTCACACGCACTCGGGGACTCTCTGGGATTTTATCACACGCTCCGGGACTCTCTGGGATACCCTATCTCTCACACACATTCTGGCATTCCCTATCTCTCACACACTCTCTGGGATTCCCTTTCTCTCACACACACTCGGGGACTCTCTGGGATTCCCTGTCTCTCACACACACTCTGGGATTCTTTGCAGACACACTCGAGGACTCTCTGAGATTTCCGACCTCTCACACACACTCTGGGATTCCCTCTCCCTCACACTCTGGGAATCTCTCTCTCACATAGACTCTGGGATTCCCTCTCTCTCACACACAGTCTGGAATTCCCTCACTCACACACTTGGATTCCTTCTCTCGCACACAGTCTAGGATTCCCTGTCTCACACACCCTAAGGGATTCCCACACACACTCTCTGGGATTCCCTCTCACACACGCACTCTGGGCTTCCCACTCTCACACACACTCTGGGATTCTCTCACACACACTCTGCGAATCTCTGAGATTCCATCTCTCTCAGATAATCTGGGATTCCCTCTTCCTCACACACTCTGGGATTCCCTCTCTCACAAACACTCTGGGAAACTCACACACACATTCTGGGATTCCCTCTCTCACACACACTCCGAGACACTCTGGGATTCCCTCACTCTCAAACACTCTAGGATTCTCTCACACGCACTCTGGGATTCTCTCTCACTCACACACTGCGGGACACTCTGGGATTCCCTATCTCTCACACACACTCGGGGATTCCCTTTCTCTCACACACACTCGGGGACTCTCTGGGATTCTCTCACACACTCGGGGACTCTCTGGGATTTCCCATCTCTAACACACTCGCGGGGATTCCCTATCTCTCATACAACTCTGGGATTCCCTATCTCTCACACACACTCGGGGACACTCTGGGATTCCCTACCTCTCACACACACTCAGGGACTCTCTGGGATTCTGTATCTCTCACAAACTCGGGGAATTTCTCGGATTCTATCACACACTCCTGGACTCCCTGGGATACCCTATCTCCCTCACACACTAGGGGATTCCCTAACTCTCACACACACTCTGGGATTCCCTATCTCTCACACAATGTCGGGGACTCTCTGGGATTCCCGATCTCTCACACACACTCGGGGACTCTCTGGTATTCCCTATCTCTCAGACACACTCGGGGACTCTCTGGGATTCCCTATCTCTCACACACATTCGGGGACTCTCTGGGATTCCCTATCTCTCACACCTACTCGGGGACACTCTGGGATTCCCTATCTCTCTCACACACACTCTGGGATTCCCTATCTCTCACACACACTCGGAAACTCTCTGGGATTCCCTATCTCTCACACAATCTCAGGGATTCCCTATCTCTCTCACACCCACTCGGGGATTCCCTATCTCTCTCACACACACACTCGGGGATTCCCTATCTCTCACACATACTCGGGGACTCTCTGGGATTCCCTATCTCTCACCCAGGCTCTGGGATTCCCTATCTCTCTCACACACTCGTGGAATTCCCTTTCTCTCGCACACACTCTGGGATTCCCTTTCTCTCGCACACACTCTGGGATTCCCTCTCTCTCGCACACACTCTGGGATTCCCTCTCTCTCGCACACACTCTGGGATTCCCTCTCTCTCGCACACCCTCTGGGATTCCCTCTCTCTCGCACACACTCTGGGATTCCCTATCTCTCACACACTCTCGGGGACTCTCTGGGATTCCCTATCTCTCACACACACTCGGGGACTGTCTGGGAATCTATCACACACTCTCGGGGACACTCTGGGATTCCCCACCTCTCACACACACTCTGGAATTCCCTATCTCTCACACACATTCGGGGACACTCTGGGATTCCCTATCTCTCACACACACTCGGGGACACTCTGGGATTCCCTATCTCTCACACACACTCGGGGACTCCCTGGGATTCCTATCTCTCACACACAATCGGAAACTCTCTGGGATTCCCTATCTCTCACACCTACTCGGGGACACTCTGTGATTCCCTATCTCTCTCACACACACTCTGGGATTCCCTACCTCTCACACACACTCGGAAACTCTCTGGGATTCCCTATCTCTCACACAATCTCAGGGATACTCGGGGATTCCCTATCTCTCTCACACACACTCGGGGATTCCCTATCTCTCACACACACTCGGGGATTTCCTATCTCTCAACACACACTCGGCGACTCTCTGGGATTCCCTATCTCTCACACATACTCGGGGACTCTCTGGTATTTCCTATCTCTCAGACACACTCGGGGACGCTCTGGGATTCCCTATCTCTCTCACACACTCTGGGATTCACTATCTCTCACCCAGACTCGGGGATTCCCTCTCTCTCGCACACACTCTGGGATTCCCTCTCTCTCGCACACACTCTGGGATTCCCTATCTCTCGCACACACTCTTGGATTCCCTATATCTCACACACACTCTGGGACTCTCTGGGAATCTGTATGTCACACACACTCTGGGACACCCTGGAATTCCCTCACTCACACACTGGGATTCCCGACCTCTCACACAGTCTATGATTCCCTGTCTCACACATCCTAAGGGATTCCCACACACACTCTCTGGGATTCCCTCTCACACACGCACTCTGGGCTTCCACTCTCACACACACTCTGGGATTCCCTCTCCCTCACACACTCTGGGATTCCCACTCTCACACAAACTCTGGGATTCTCTCACACACACTCTGCGAATCTCTGAGATTCCATCTCTCTCAGGTACTCTGGGATTCCCTCTCCCTCACACACTCTGGGATTCCCTCTCTCACAAACACTCTGGGAAACTCACACACACATTCTGGGATTCCCTCTCTCTCACACACTCCGGGACACTCTGGGATTCCCTCACTCTCAAACACTCTGGGATTCTCTCACACGCACTCTGGGATTCTCTCTCTCACACACACTGCGGGACATTCTGGGATTCCCTATCTCTCACACACACTCGGGGATTCCCTTTCTCTCACACACCCTCGGGGACTCTCTGGGATTCTCTCACACACTCTCAGGGACTCTCTGGGATTTCCCATCTCTAACACACTCGTGGGGATTCCCTGTCTCTCATACAACTCGGGGATTCCCTATCTCTCACAAACACTCGGGGACTCTCTGGGATTCCCTATCTCTCACACACATTCGGGGACACTCTGGGATTCCCTATCTCTCTCACACACACTCTGGGATTCCCTATCTCTCACACACACTCGGAAACTCTCTGGGATTCCCTATCTCTCACACAATCTCAGGGATACTCTGGGATTCCCTATCTCTCACACACACTCGGGGATTCCCTATCTCTCTCACACACACTCGGGGTTTCCCTATCTCTCTCACAGACACTCGGGGATTCCCTATCTCTCACACATACTCGGGGACTCTCTGGGATTCCCTATCTCTCACCCAGGCTCTGGGATTCCCTATCTCTCACACACACTCGTGGAATTCCCTTTCTCTCGCACACACTCTGGGATTCCCTTTCTCTCGCACACACTCTGGGATTCCCTCTCTCTCTCGCACACACTCTGAGATTCCCTTTCTCTCGCACACACTCTGGGATTCCCTCTCTCTCGCACACACTCTGGGATTCCCTCTCTCTCGCACACCCTCTGGGATTCCCTATCTCTCGCACACCCTCTGGGATTCCCTATCTCTCGCACACCCTCTGGGATTCCCTATCTCTCGCACACACTCTGGGATTCCCTCTCTCTCGCACACACTCTGGGATTCCCTCTCTCTCGCACACCCTCTGGGATTCCCTATCTCACGCACACCCTCTGGGATTCCCTATCTCTCGCACACCCTCTGGGATTCCCTTTCTCTCGCACACACTCTGGGATTCCCTCTCTCTCTCGCACACACTCTGGGATTCCCTTTCTCTCGCACACACTCTGGGATTCCCTCTCTCTCTCGCACACACTCTGGGATTCCCTTTCTCTCGCACACACTCTGGGATTCCCTCTCTCTCGCACACCCTCTGGGATTCCCTATCTCTCGCACACTCTCTGGGATTCCCTATCTCTCACACAATCTCAGGGATACTCTGGGATTGCCTATCTCTCACACACACTCGGGGATTCCCTATCTCTCTCACACACACTCGGGGATTCCCTATCTCTCACACACACTCGGGGATTCCCAATCTCTCAACACACACTCGGGGACTCTCTGGGATTCACTATCTCACACACACATTCGGGGACACTCTGGGATTCCCTATCTCTCACACACACTCGTGGACACTCTGGGATTCCCTATCTCTCACACACACTCGGGGACTCCCTGGGATTCCTATCTCTCACACACAATCGGGGACTCTCTGGGATTCCCTATCTCTCACACACTCGGGGACAGTCTGGGATTCCCTATCTCTCACACCTACTCGGGGACACTCTGGGATTCCCTACCTCTCACACACACTCGGAAACTCTCTGGGATTCCCTATCTCTCACACAATCTCAGGGATACTCGGGGATTCCCTATCTCTCTCACACACACTCGGGGATTCCCTATACCTCACACACACTCGGGGATTCCCTATCTCTCAACACACACTCGGGGACTCTCTGGGGTGCCCTATCTCTCACACATACTCGGGAACTCTCTGGGATTCACTATCTCTCACACACACTCGGCGACTCTCTGGGATTCACTATCTCTCACACACACTCGGCGACTCTCTGGGATTCTATCACACACTCTCGACGACTCTCTGGGATTCCCTATCTCTCACGCATACTCGGGGACTCTCTGGTATTTCCTATCTCTCAGACACACTCGGGGACGCTCTGGGATACCCTATCTCTCGCACACACTCTGGGATTCACTATCTCTCACCCAGACTCGGGGATTCCCTTTCTCTCGCACACACTCGGGGATTCCCTTTCTCTCGCACACACTCTGGGATTCCCTCTCTCTCGCACACACTCTGGGATTCCCTCTCTCTCGCACACACTCTGGGATTCCCTATCTCTCGCACACACTCTGGGATTCCCTATCTCTCACACACACTCGGGGACTCTCTGGGAATCTGTATGTCACACACACTCTGGGACACCCTGGAATTCCCTCACTCACACACTGGGATTCCCGACCTCTCACACAGTCTATGATTCCCTGTCTCACACATCCTAAGGGATTCCCTCACACACTCTCTGGGATTCCCTCTCACACACGCACTCTGGGCTTCCACTCTCACACACACTCTGGGATTCCCTCTCCCTCACACACTCTGGGATTCCCACTCTCACACAAACTCTGGGATTCTCTCACACACACTCTGCGAATCTCTGAGATTCCATCTCTCTCAGGTACTCTGGGATTCCCTCTCCCTCACACACTCTGGGATTCCCTCTCTCACAAACACTCTGGGAAACTCACACACACATTCTGGGATTCCCTCTCTCTCACACACTCCGGGACACTCTGGGATTCCCTCACTCTCAAACACTCCAGGATTCTCTCACACGCACTCTGGGATTCTCTCTCACTCAAACACTGCGGGACACTCTGGGATTCCCTATCTCTCACACACACTCGGGGACTCTCTGGGATTCCCGATCTCTCACACACACTCGGGGACTCTCTGGGATTCTATCACACACTCCTGGACTCCCTGGGATACCCTATCTCCCTCACACACTAGGGGATTCCCTATCTCTCACACACACTCTGGGATTCCCTATCTCTCACACAATCTCGGGGACTCTCTGGGATTCCCGATCTCTCACACACACTCGGGGACTCTCTGGGATTCTATCACACACTCTCGGGGACACTCTGGGATTTCCCACCTCTCACACACACTCTGGAATTCCCTATCTCAAACACACACTCGGGGACTCTCTGGTATTCCCTATCTCTCAGACACACTCGGGGACTCTCTGGGATTCCCTATCTCTCACACACATTCTGGGACACTCTGGGAGTCCCTATCTCTCACACACACTCGGGGACTCCCTGGGATTCCTATCTCTCACACACAATCGGGGACTCTCTGGGATTCCCTATCTCTCACACACTCGGGGACACTCTGGGATTCCCTATCTCTCACACCTACTCGGGGACACTCTGTGATTCCCTATCTCTCTCACACACACTCTGGGATTCCCTACACCTCACACACACTCGGAAACTCTCTGGGATTCCCTATCTCTCACACAATCTCAGGGATACTCGGGGATTCCCTATCTCTCTCACACACACTCGGGTATTCCCTATCTCTCACACACACTCGGGGATTCCCTATCTCTCAACACACACTCGGGGACTCTCTGGGGTTCACTATCTCTCACACGCACTCGGCGACTCTCTGGGATTCTATCACACACTCTCGGCGACTCTCTGGGATTCCCTATCTCTCACACATACTCGGGGACTCTCTGGTATTTCCTATCTCTCAGACACACTCGGGGACGCTCTGGGATTCCCTACCTCTCTCACACACTCTGGTATTCACTATCTCTCACCCAGACTCGGGGATTCCCTTTCTCTCGCACACACTCTGGGATTCCCTCTCTCTCGCACACACTCTGGGATTCCCTCTCTCTCGCACACACTCTGGGATTCCCTATCTCTCGCACACACTCTGGGATTCCCTCTCTCACAAACACTCTGGGAAACTCACACACACATTCTGGGATTCCCTCTCTCACACACACTCCGAGACACTCTGGGATTCCCTCACTCTCAAACACTCCTGGATTCTCTCACACGCACTCTGGGATTCTCTCTCACTCACACACTGCGGGACACTCTGGGATTCCCTATCTCTCACACACACTCGGGGATTCCCTTTCTCTCACACACACTCGGGGACTCTCTGGGATTCTCTCACACACTCGGGGACTCTCTGGGATTTCCCATCTCTAACACACTCGCGGGGATTCCCTATCTCTCATACAACTCGGGGATTCCCTATCTCTCACACACACTCGGGGACACTCTGGGATTCCCTATCTCTCACACACACTCGGAAACTCTCTGGGATTCCCTATCTCTCATACAACTCGGGGATTCCCGATCTCTCACACACACTCGGGGACACTCTGGGATTCCCTATCTCTCACACACACTCGGAAACTCTCTGGGATTCCCTATCTCTCACACAATCTCAGGGATACTCTGGGATTGCCTATCTCTCACACACACTCGGGGATTCCCTATCTCTCACACACACTCGGGGATTCCCAATCTCTCAACACACACTCGGGGACTCTCTGGGATTCACTATCTCACACACACTTTCGTGGACACTCTGGGATTCCCTATCTCTCACACACACTCGTGGACACTCTGGGATTCCCTATCTCTCACACACACTCGGAAACTCTCTGGGATTCCCTATCTCTCACACAATCTCAGGGATACTCGGGGATTCCCTATCTCTCTCACACACACTCGGGGATTCCCTATCTCTCACACACACTCGGGGATTCCCTATCTCTCAACACACACTCGGGGACTCTCTGGTGTGCCCTATCTCTCACACATACTCGGGAACTCTCTGGGATTCACTATCTCTCACACACACTCGGCGACTCTCTGGGATTCTATCACACACTCTCGGCGACTCTCTGGGGTTCCCTATCTCTCACGCATACTCGGGGACTCTCTGGTATTTCCTATCTCTTAGACACACTCGGGGACGCTCTGGGATACCCTATCTCTCACACACACTCTGGGATTCCCTATCTCTCTCACACACTCTGGGATTCACTGTCTCTCACCCAGACTCGGGGATTCCCTTTCTCTCGCACACACTCGGGGATTCCCTTTCTCTCGCACACACTCTGGGATTCCCTATCTCTCGCACACACTCTGGGATTCCCTATCTCTCACACACTCTCGGGGACTCTCTGGGAATCTGTATGTCACACACACTCTGGGACACCCTGGAATTCCCTCACACACACTCTGGGATTCCCTCTCCCTCACACACTCTGGGATTCCCACTCTCACACAAAGTCTGGGATTCTCTCACACACACTCTGCGAATCTCTGAGTTTCCATCTCTCTCAGGTACTCTGGGATTCCCTCTCCCTCACACACTCTGGGATTCCCTCTCTCACTAACACTCTGGGAAACTCACACACACATTCTGGGATTCCCTCTCTCTCACACACTCCGGGACACTCTGGGATTCCCTCACTCTCAAACACTCTGGGATTCTCTCACACGCACTCTGGGATTCTCTCACACACTCTCAGGGACTCTCTGGGATTTCCCATCTCTAACACACTCGCGGGGATTCCCTATCTCTCATACAACTCGGGGATTCCCTATCTCTCACAAACACTCGGGGACTCTCTGGGATTCTGTATCTCTCACAAACTCGGGGAATTTCTCGGATTCTATCACACACTCCTGGACTCTCTGGAATTCCCTATCTCTCAGACACACTCGGGGACACTCTGGGATTCCTTCTCTCTCACACACACTCGGGAACTCTCTGGAAATCCCTATCTCTCACACACTCTCAGGGACACTCTGGGATTCCCTATCTCTCACACGCACTCTGGGATTCTCTCTCACACACACTCGGGGACTCTCTGGGATTCCCTATCTCTCACACACATTCGGGGACACTCTGGGATTCCCGATCTCTCACACACACTCGGGGACTCTCTGGGATTCTGTATCTCACACACACTCGGGGACTCACTGGGATTCTGTATCTCACACACACTCGGGGACTCACTGGGTGTCTGTATCTCTCACACACTCGGGGACTCTCTGGGATTTTATCACACGCTCCGGGACTCCCTGGGATACCCTATCTCTCACACACATTCTGGCATTCCCTATCTCTCACACACACTCTGGGATTCTCTGGGATTCTCTCACACACTCTCGGGGACTCTCTGGGATTTCCAATCTCTAACACACGCGCGGGGATTCCCTATCTCTCATACAACTCGGGGATTCCCTATCTCTCACACACACTCGGGGACACTCTGGGATTCCCTATCTCTCACACACACTCGTGGACACTCTGGGATTCCCTATCTCTCACACACACTCGGGGACTCTCTGGTATTCCCTATCTCTCACACACACTCGGGGACACTCTGGGATTCCCTATCTCTCACACACACTCGGGGACACTCTGGGATTCCCTATCTCTCTCACACACATTCTGGGATTCCCTATCTCTCACACACACTCGGGGCCTCTCTGGGATTCCCTATCTCTCACACAATCTCAGGGATACTCTGGGATTCCCTATCTCTCACACACACTCGGGGATTCCCTATCTCTCTCTCACACACATTCGGGGATTCCCTATCTCTCAACACACACTCGGGGACTCTCTGGGATTCCCTATCTCTCACACACATTCGGGGACACTGTGGGATTCCCGATCTCTCACACACACTCGGGGACTCTCTGGGATTCTGTATCTCACACACACTCGGGGACTCACTGGGATTCTGTATCTCATACGCACTCGGGGACTCTCTGGGATTTTATCACACGCTCCGGGACTCTCTGGGATACCCTATCTCTCACACACATTCTGGCATTCCCTATCTCTCACACACTCTCTGGGATTCCCTTTCTCTCACACACACTCGGGGACTCTCTGGGATTCCCTATCTCTCACACACACTCGTGGATTCCCTCTCTTTGCAGACACACTCGAGGACTCTCTGGGATTTCCGACCTCTCACACACACTCGGGGACACTCTGGGATTCCCTCTCCCTCACACTCTGGGAATCTCTCTCTCACATAGACTCTGGGATTCCCTCTCTCTCACACACAGTCTGGAATTCCCTCACTCACACACTTGGATTCCTTCTCTCGCACACAGTCTAGGATTCCCTGTCTCACACACCCTCAGGGATTCCCACACACACTCTCTGGGATTCCCTCTCACACACGCACTCTGGGCTTCCCACTCTCACACACACTCTGGGATTCTCTCACACACACTCTGCGAATCTCTGAGATTCCATCTCTCTCAGATAATCTGGGATTCCCTCTCCCTCACACACTCTGGGATTCCCTCACTCTCAAACACTCTAGGATTCTCTCACACGCACTCTGGGATTCTCTCTCACTCACACACTGCGGGACACTCTGGGATTCCCTATCTCTCACACACACTCGGGGATTCCCTTTCTCTCACACACACTCGGGGACTCTCTGGGATTCTCTCACACACTCGGGGACTCTCTGGGATTTCCCATCTCTAACACACTCGCGGGGATTCCCTATCTCTCATACAACTCTGGGATTCCGTATCTCTCACACACACTCGGGGACACTCTGGGATTCCCCATCTCTAACACACTCGCGGGGATTCCCTATCTCTCATACAACTCTGGGATTCCGTATCTCTCACACACACTCGGGGACTCTCTGGGATTCTGTATCTCTCACAAACTCGGGGAATTTCTCGGATTCTATCACACACTCCTGGACTCCCTGGGATACCCTATCTCCCTCACACACTAGGGGATTCCCTAACTCTCACACACACTCTGGGATTCCCTATCTCTCACACAATGTCGGGGACTCTCTGGGATTCCCGATCTCTCACACACACTCGGGGACTCTCTGGGATTCTATCACACACTCTCGGGGACACTCTGGGATTCCCCACCTCTCACACACACTCTGGAATTCCCTATCTCAAACACACACTCGGGGACTGTCTGGGATTCCCTATCTCTCACACACATTCGGGGACACTCTGGGATTCCCTATCTCTCACACCTACTCGGGGACACTCTGGGATTCCCTATCTCTCTCACACACACTCTGGGATTCCCTATCTCTGACACACACTCGGAAACTCTCTGGGATTCCCTATCTCTCACACACACTCGGGGACACTCTGGGATTCCCTACCTCTCACACACACTTGTGGACTCTCTGGGAATCTGTATCTCACACACACTCGGGGACTCTCTAGGATTCCCAATCTCTCACACACACTCCGGGACACTCTGGGAATCCCTATCTCTCACACACACTCTGGGATTCCCGATCTCTCACACACGCTCTGGGATTCACTATCTCTCACCCAGACTCGGGGATTCCCTTTCTCTCGCACACACTCTGGGATTCCCTTTCTCTCGCACACGGGTGGACTCTCTGGGATTCCCTATCTCTCACACACACTCGGGGATTCTCTAGCTAACACACACACTCTGGGATTCACTATCTCTCACCCAGGCTCTGGGATTCACTATCTCTCAACCAGACTCGTGGATTCCCTTTCTCTCGCACACTCGGGGATTCCCTTTCTCTCGCACACACTCGGGGATTCCCTTTCTCTCAGACACACTCGGGGACTCTCTGGCATTCCCTATCTCTCACACACACTCGAGACTCTCTGGGATTCAATCACACACACTCGGGGACACCCTGGGATTCCCTACCACTCACACACACTCGGGGTCACTATGGGATTCCCTATCTCTCACACACACTCGGGGACTCTCTAGGATTCTCTCACACACACTCGGGGACACTCTGGGAATCCCTACCTCTCACACACACGTTGGGTTTCACTATCTCTCATACTCGGGGAATCTATGGGATTCCCTATCTCTCACGCACACTCGGGAACTCTCTGGGATTCCCTATTTCTCACACACATTCGGGGACTCTCTGGGATTCCCTATCTCTCACATATACTCGGGAACGCTCTGGGATTCCCTATCTCTCACATATACTCGGGAACTCTCTGGAATTCCCTATCTCTCACACACACTCGGGGACTCACAGGGATTCTATCACACACACTCGGGAACACACTGGGATTGCCTATCTCTCACACACACTCGGGGACTCTCTGGGATTCCCTATCTCTCTGACACACTCGGCGACTCTCTGGGATTCTATCACACACACTCAGGGACACTCTGGGATTCCCTATCTCTCACACACACTGGGGGACTCTCTGGGATTCTGTATCTCACACATACTCGGGGACTCACTGGGATTCTATCACACACACTCGGGGACACTCTGGGATTCCCTATCTCTCTCACACACACTCCGGGATTCCCTATATCTCACACACACTGGGGGATTCCCTATCTCTCACACACACTCGGGGACTCGCTGGGATTCCCTTCCTCTCACACACACTCGGTAACTCTCTGGGATTCCCTATCTCTCACACACACTCTGGGATTCCCTATCTCTCACACACACTCTGGGATTCACTATCTCTCACCCAGACTCGGGGATTCCCTTTCTCTCGCACACTCTCGGGATTCCCTATCTCTCACACACACCCAGGGATTCCCTATCTCTCACACACACTCTGGGATTCACCATTTCTCACTCAGGCTCGGGGATTCACTATCTCTCACCCAGAATCGGGGATTCCCTTTCTCTCGCACACACTCGGGGATTCCCTTTCTCTCTCACACACTCTGGGATTCCCTTTCTCTCGCACACACTCTGGGATTCCCTTTCTCTCGCACACACTCAGGGATTCCCTACCTCTCACACACACTCGGGGACTCTCTGGGATTCTCTATCTCTCACACACACTCGGGGACACTCTGGGATTCCCTATCTCTCACACACACGGGGGAATTCCCTATCTCTCACACTCGGGGTCTCAATGGTATCCCTATCTCTCACGCACACTCGGGAACTCTCTGGGATTCCCTATCTCTCAGACACACTCGGGGACTCTCTGGGATTCCCTATATCTCACACACACTCGGGGACTCTCAGGGATTCCCTACTTCTCACACACACTCGGGGACACTCTGGGATTCCCTATCTCTCACACTCACTCGGGGACACTCTGGGATTCCCTATCTCTCACACACACTCGGGGACACTCTAGGATTCCCAATCTCTCACACACACTCATGGACTCTCTGGGATTCGATCACACACACACCGGGACACTCTGATTCCTTATCTCCCACACACACTCGGGGATTCTCTAACTATCACACACACACCGGGATTCACTATCTCTCAACCAGACTCGTGGATTCCCTTTCTCTCGCACACTCGGGGATTCCCTTTCTCTCGCACACACTCGGGGATTCCCTTTCTCTCAGACACACTCGGGGACTCTCTGGGATTCCCTACTTCTCACACACACTCGGGGACACTCTGGGATTCCCTATCTCTCACACACACTCGGGGACACTCTGGGATTACCTATCTCTCACACACACGCGGGAATTCCCTGTCTCTCACACTCGGGCACTCAATGGGATTCCCTATCTCTCACACACACTCGGGGACTCTCTGGGATTCCATATCTCTATCACACACTCGAGGTCACTATGGGATTCCCTTTCTCTGACACACACTCTGGGCCTCTCTGGGATTCCCTATCTCTCACGCACACTCGGGGACTCTCTGGGATTCCCTATTTCTCACGCACACTCGGGGACTCTCTGGGATTCCCTATTTCTCACACACACTCGGGGACACTCTGGGATTCCCTCTCTCACGCACACACTCGGGGACTCTCTGGGATTCCCTATCTCTCACATATACTCGGGAACTCTCTGGAATTCCTTATCTCTCACACACACTCTGGGACTCTCTGGGATTCCCTATCTCTCACACACACTCCGGGACACGCTGGGATTCCCTAGCTCTCACACACTCGGGGACTCACTGGGATTCTATCACACACACTCGGGGACGCTCTAGGATTCCCAATCTCTCACACACTCTCAGGGATTCTCTGGGATTCTATCACACACACTCGGGGACTCTCTGGGATTCCCTATCTCTCTCACACACTCGGCGACTCTCTGGGATTCTATCACACACACTCAGGGACACTTTGGGATTCCCTATCTCTCACACACACTGGGGGACTCTCTGGGATTCTGTATCTCACATACACTCGGGGACTCACTGGGATTCTATCACACACACTCGGGGACACTCTGGGATTCCCTATCTCTCACACACACTCGGGGATTCCCTATATCTCACACACATTCGGGGATTCCCTATCTCTCACACACACTCAGGGATTCCCTACCTCTCACACTCACTCAGTAACTCTCTGGGATTCCCTATCTGTCACGCACACTTTGGGATTCCCTGTCACTCACGCACATTCTGGGATTCACTATCTCACACCCAGGCTCGGGGATTCACTATCTCTCACCCAGACTCGGGGATTCCCTTTCTCTCGCACACTCTCGGGGATTCCCCATCTCTCTCACACACCCAGGGATTCCCCATCTCTCACACACACTCTGGGATTCCCTATCTCTCACACACACTCAGTAACTCTCTGGGATTCCCTATCTGTCACGCACACTTTGGGATTCCCTGTCTCTCACGCACACTCTGGGATTCCCTATCTCTCACACACACTCAGGGAATCCCTATCTCTCACACACACTCTGGGATTCCCTATCTTACACACACACTCTGGGATTCACTATTTCTCACTCAGGCTTGGGGATTCCCTTTCTCTCTCACACACTCTGGGATTCCCTATCTCTCACACACACTCGGGGACTCTCTGGGATTCCCTATCTCTCACACACACTCGGGGACACTCTGGGATTCCCTGATTCTCTCACACACGCGGGAATTCCCTATCTCTCACACTCGGGGACTCAATGAGATTCCCTATCTCTCACGCACACACGGGAACTCTCTGGGATTCCCTATCTCTCACACACACTCGGGGACTCTCTGGGATTCCCTGTCTCTCACACACACTCGGGGACACTCTGGGATTCCCTATCTCTCACACACACTCGGGGACTCTCTAGGATTCCCAATCTCTCACACACTCTCAGGGACTCTCTGGGATTCTATCACACACACTCGGGGACTCTCTGGGATTCCCTATTTCTCACACACACTCGGGGACTCTCTGGAATTCCCTATCTCTCACACACACTCGGGGATCCCCGATCTCACACACACACTCGGGGACACTCTGGGATTCCCTAGCTCTCACACACTCGTGGACTCACTGGGATTCTTTCACACACACTCGGGGACACTCTGGTATTGCCTATCTCTCACACACACTCGGGAACTCTCTGGGATTGCCTATCTCTCACACACACTCGGGGACTCGCTGGGATTCCCTACCTCTCACACACACTCGGTAACTCTCGGGGATTCCCAATATCTCACACACACTCAGGGATTCCCTATCGCTCACACACACTCTGGGATTCCCTATCTCTCACACACGCTCTGGGATTCACTATCTCTCACCCATGCTCGGGGATTCACTATCTCTCACCCAGACTCGGGGATTCCCTATCTCTCATCCAGACTCGGGGATTCCCTTTCTCTCGCACACTCTCGGGGATTCCCTTTCTCTCACACACACTCGGGGATTCCCTTTCTCTCACACACACTCGGGGATTCCCTATCTCTCACACACCCAGGGATTCCCTATCTCTCACACACACTCTGGGATTCACTATTTCTCATTCAGGCTCGGGGATTCACTATGTCTCACCCTGAATCGTGGATTCCCTGTCTCTCACACACATTCGGGGCCTCTCTGGGATTCCCTATCTCTCACACACACTCGGGGTCACTTTGGGATTCCCCATCTCTCACACACACTCGGGGACTCTCTGGGATTCTATCACAAACACTCGGGGACACTCTGGGATTCCCTACCACTCACACACACTCGGGGACACTCTGGGATACCCTATCACTCAACCAGACTCGGGGCTTCCCTTTCTCTCGCACCCACTCGGGGGTTCCCTTTCTCTCGCACACACTCGGGGATTCCCTATCTCTCACACACACTCGAGACTCTCTGGGATTCAATCACACACACTCGGGGACACCCTCGGATTCCCTACCCCTTACACACACTCGGGGTCACTTTGGGATTCCCTATCTCTCACACACACTTGGGGATTCCCTATATCTCACACACACTCGGGGATTCCCTATCTCTCACACACACTCGGGGACACTCTGGGATTCCCTATCTCTCACACACACTCGGGGACACTCTGGGATTCCCTATCTCTCACACACACTCGGGGACACTCTGGGATTCCCTATCTCTCACACACACTCGGGGACACTCTGGGATTCTACATCTCTCACACACACTCAGGGACTCTCTGGGACTCAATCACACGCACTCGGTGACACTCTGTGATTCCCTATCTGTCACACACACTCAGGGATTCCCTATCTCTCACACACACTCGGGGACTCTCTTGGATTCCCTATCTCTCACATATACTCGGGAACTCTCTGGAATTCCCTATCTCTCACACACACTAGGGGCCTCTCTGGGATTCCCTATCTCTCACACACACTCGGGGACATTATGGGATTCCATATCTCTCACACACTCGGGGATTCCCTATCTCTCAGACACACTCGGCGACTCTCTGGCATTCCCTATCTCTCACACACACTCGGGGACTCTCTGGGATTCCCTATTTCTCACACACACTCGGTAGCTCTCTGGGATTCCCTATTTCTCACTCACACTCGGCGACTCTCTGGCATTCCCTATCTCTCACACACACTCGGGGACGCTCTGGGATTCCCTATCTCTCACACGCTCGGGGATTCCCTTATGCTCGAACACACTCGCGAATTCCCTATCTCTCAGACACACTCGGGGACTCTCTGGCATTCCCTACCTCTCACACACACTCGAGACTCTCTGGGATTCAATCACACACACTCGGGGACACCCTGGGATTCCCTACCAATAACACACACTCGGGGTCACTATGGGAATCCCTGTCTCTCGCACACACTCGGGGACACTCTGGGATTCCCTATTTCTCACACACACTCGGGGACACTCTGGGATTCCCTATCTCTCACACACACTCAGGGACACTCTGGGATTCCCTATCTCTCACATATACTCGGGAACTCTCTGGAATTCCCTATCTCTCACACACACTAGGGGCCTCTCTGGGATTCCCTATCTCTCACACACACTCGGGGACATTATGGGATTCCATATCTCTTACACACACTCGGGGATTCCCTATCTCTCAGACACACTCGGCGAATCTCTGGCATTCCCTATCTCTCACACACACTCGGGGACGCTCTGGGATTCCCTATCTCTCACACACACTCGAGACTCTCTGGGATTCAATCACACACACTCGGGGACACCCTGGGATTCCCTACCACTCACACACACTCGGGGTCACTATGGGAATCCCTATCTCTCGCACACACTCGGGGACTCTCTGGGATTCCCTATCTCTCACACACACTCAGGGACACTCTGTGATTCCCTATCTCTCACAAACACTGGGGGACTCTCTGGGATTCTGTATCTCACACACACTCGGGGACTCACTGGGATTCAATCACACACACTCGGGGACACTCTGGGATTCCCCATCTCACACACACTCTCGGGGATTCCCCATCTCTCACACACACGCGGCGACTCTCTGGGATTCCTTATCTCTCACATATACTCGGGAACTCTCTGGAATTCCCTATCTCTCAGACACACTCGGCGACTCTCTGGGATTCCCGATCTCTCACACACACTCGGGGACATTATGGGATTCCATATCTCTTACACACACTCGGGGATTCCCTTACGCTCGCACACACTCGCGGATTCCGTATCTCTCAGAAACACTCGGGGACTCTCTGGCATTCCCTATCTCTCACACACACTCGGGGACACTCTGGAATTCAATCACACACACTCGGGGACACCCTGGGATTCCCTACCAATAACACACACTCGGGGTCACTATGGGAATCCCTATCTCTCACACACACTCGGTGACTCTCTGGGATTCCCTATTTCTCACACACACTCGGGGACACTCTGGGATTCCCTATCTCTCACACACACTCGGGGACACTATGGGAATCCCTATCTCTCACACACACTCGGGGACACTCTGGGATTCCCTATTTCTCACACACACTCGGGGACACTCTGGGATTCCCTATTTCTCACACACACTCGGGGACACTCTGGAAATCCCTATCTCTCACACACACTCGGGGACACTCTGGGATTCCCTATCTCTCACACACACTCGGGGACACTCTGGGATTCCCTATCTCTCACATATACACGGGAACGCTCTGGAATTCCCTATCTCTCACATATACTCGGGAACTCTCTGGAATTCCCTATCTCTCACACACACTCGGGGATCCCCGATCTCTCACACACACTCGGGCACTCTCTGGGATTCCCTTTCTCTCACATATACTCGGGAACTCTCTGGAATTCCCTATCTCTCACACACACTCGGGGACTCTCTGGGATTCCCTATCTCTCACACACACTCCAGGACACGCCCGGATTCCCTATCTCCATCACACACTCGGGGACTCACTGGGATTCTATCACACACACTCGGGGACACGCTGGGATTCCCTATCTCTCACACGCACTGGGGGACTCTCTGGGATTCTGTATCTCACACACACTCGGGGACTCACTGGGATTCTATCACACACACTCGGAGACACTCTGGGATTCCCTATCTCTCACACACACTCCGGGATTCCCTATCTCTCACACACACTCCGGGATTCCCTATATCGCGCACACACTCGGGGATTCCCTATCTCTCACACACACTCGGGGACTTGCTGGGATTCCCTACCTCTCACACACACTCGGTAGCTCTCTGGGATTCCCTATCTCTCACACACACTCCGGGATTCCCTATATCGCGCACACACTCGGGGATTCCCTATCTCTCACACACACTCGGGGACTCGCTGGGATTCCCTACCTCTCACACACACTCGGTAGCTCTCTGGGATTCCCTATCTCTCACACACCCTCTGGGATTCACTATCTCTCACCCAGACTCGGGGATTCCCTTAATCTCGCACTCTCTCGGGGATTCCCTATCTCTCACACTCGGGGACTCAATGGGATTCCCTATCTCTCACACACACTCGGGGACACTCTGGGATTCCCTATCTTTCACACACACTCGGGGACTCTCTAGCATTCCCAATCTCTCACACACTCGGGGACACTCTGGAATTCAATCACACACACTCGGGGACACCCTGGGATTCCCTACCAATAACACACACTCGGGGTCACTATGGGAATCCCTATCTCTCACACACACTCGGTGACTCTCTGGGATTCCCTATTTCTCACACACACTCGGTGACACTGTGGGATTCCCTATCTCTCACACACACTCGGGGACACTCTGGGATTCCCTATCTCTCACATATACACGGGAACGCTCTGGAATTCCCTATCTCTCACATATACTCGGGAACTCTCTGGAATTCCCTATCTATCACACACACTCGGGGATCCACGATCTCACACACACACTCGGGGACTCTCTGGGATTCCCTATCTCTCACATATACTCGGGAAATCTCTGTAATTCCCTATCTCTCACACACTCAGGGACACTCTGGGATTCCCTAGCTCTCACACACTCGGGGACTCACTGGGATTCTATCACACACACTCGGGGACACGCTGGGATTCCCTATCTCTCACACACACTGGGGGACTCTCTGGGATTCTGTATCTCACACACACTCGGGGTCTCACTGGGATTCTATCACACACACTCGGGGACACTCTGGGATTCCCTATCTCACACACACACTCTGGGATTCCCTATCTCTCACACACACTCTGGGATTCCCTATCTCTCACACACACTCTGGGATTCCCTATCTCTCACACACACTCTGGGATTCCCTATCTCTCACACACACTCTGGGATTCACTATCTCTCACCCAGGTTCAGGGATTCCCTATCTCTCACCCAGACTCGAGGAATCCCTTCCTCTCGCACTCTCTCGGGGATTCCCTATCTCTCACACGCGCACAGGGATTCCCTATCTCTCACACACACTCTGGGATTCACTATTTCTCACTCAGGCTCTGGGATTCACTATTTCTCACTCAGGCTCGGGGATTCACTATCTCTCACCCAGAATCGGGGATTCCCTTTCTCTCGCACACACTCGGGGATTCCCTTTCTCTCTCACACACTCTGGGATTCCCTTTCTCTCGCACACACTCTGGGATTCACTATCTCTCTCACACACACGGGGACTCTCTGGGATTCCCTATCTCTCACACACACTCGGGGACTCTCTAGGAAACCCAATCTCTCTCACACACTCGGGGACTCTCTGGGATTCTATCACACACACTCGGGGACTCTCTGTGTTTCCCTATTTCTCACACACACGCGGGGACTCTCTGGGATTCCCTATTTCGCACACACACTCGGGGACTCTCTGGGATTCCCTATTTCTCACACACACTCGGGGACACTCTGGGATTCCCTATCTCTCACACACACTCGGGGACACTCTGGGATTCCCTATCTCTCACACACACTCGGGAACTCTCTGGGATTCCCAATCTCTCACACACACTCCGGGACACGCTGGGATTCCCTAGCTCTCACACACTCGGGGACTCACTGGGATTCTATCACGCACACTCGGGGACTTTCTGGGATTCCCTATCTCTCTTACACACTCGGCGAATCTCTGGGATTCTATCACACACACTCGGGAACTCTCTGGGATTCCCAATCTCTCACACACACTCCGGGACACGCTGGGATTCCCTAGCTCTCACACACTCGGGGACTCACTGGGATTCTATCACACACACTCGGGGACTTTCTGGGATTCCCTATCTCTCTTACACACTGGGGGACTCTCTGGGATTCTGTATCTCGCACACACTCGGGGACTCACTGGGATTCTATCACACACACTCGGGGACTCGCTGAGATTCCCAACTCCCACACACACTCGGTAACTCTCTGGGATTCCCTATCTCTCACACACACTCTGGGATTCCCTATCTCTCACACACACTCGGGGATTCCCTATCTCTCACACACACTCGGGGATTCACTATTTCTCACTCAGGCTCGGGGATTCACTAACTCTCACCCAGAATCGGGGATTCCCTTTCTCTCGCACACACTCTTGGATTCCCTATCTCTCACACACACTCGGGGACTCAATGGGATTCCCTATCTCTCACGCACACTCGGGAACTCTCTGGGATTCCCTATCTCTCACGCACACTCGGGAACTCTCTGGGATTCCCTATCTCTCTCACACACTCGGGGACACTCTGGGATTCCCTATCTCTCACGCACACTCGGGGACACTCTGGGATTCCCTATCTCTCACACACACTCGGGGACTCTCTAGCATTCCCAATCTCTCACACACACTCGTGGACTCTCTGGGATTCCCTATTTCTCACACACACTCGGGGACTCTCTGGGATTCCCTATCTCTCACACACACTCGGGGACACTCTGGGATTCCCTATCTCTCACACACACTCGGGGACACTCTGGGATTCCCTATCTCTCACACACACTCAGGGACACTCTGGGATTCCCTATCTCTCAGATATACTCGGGAACGCTCTGGAATTCCCTATCTCTCATTATACTCGGGAACTCTCTGGAATTCCCTATCTCTCACACACACTCGGGGATCCCCTATCTCACACACACACTCGGGGACTCTCTGGGATTCCCTATCTCTCACAAAGACTCGGGAACTCTCTGGAATTCCCTATCTCTCACACATACTCTTGGACTCTCTGGGATTCCCTATCACTCACACACAATCTGGGACACTCTGGGATTCCCTAGCTCTCACACACTCGGGGACTCACTGGGATTCTATCTCACACACTCAGGGACACTCTGGGATTCCCTATCTCTCACACACACTCTGGGATTCCCTATCTTTCACACACACTCTGGGATTCACTATCTCTCACACAGGCTCTGCGATTCACGACCTCTCACCCAGACCCGGGGATTCCCTTTCTCTCGGACAAACTCGGGGATTCCCTTTCTCTCGCACACACTCGGGGGATTCCCTTTCTCTCGCAACACTCTGGGATTCCCTTTCTCTCGCACACACTCGGGGGATTCCCTTTCTCTCGCAACACTCTGGGATTCCCTTTCTCTCGCACACACTCTGGGATTCCCTTTCTCTTGCACACACTCTGGGATTCCCTTTCTCTCGCACACACTCGGGGACACTCTGGGATTCCCTTTATCTCACACACACTCAGGGATTCACTATCTCTCACCCAGGCTCTGGGATTCACTATCTCTCAACCAGATTCGGGGATTCCCTTTCTCTCGCACACTCGGGGATTGCCTTTCTCTCGCACACACTCGGGGATTCCCTGTCTCTCAGACACACTCGCGGACTCTCTGGCATTCCCTATCTCTCACACACACTCGGGGACGATCTGGGATTCCCTATCTCTCACACACTCAGGGATTCCCTTACGCTCGCACACACTCGCGGATTCCCTATCTCTCACACACACTCGAGACTCTGTGGGATTCAATCACATACACTCGGGGACACCCTGGGATTCCCTACCACTCACACACACTCGGGGTCACTATGCGATTCCCTATCTCTCACACACACTCCAGGACACTCTGGGATTCCCTATCTCCATCACACACTCGGGGACTATCTCACACACACCCGGAGACTCACTGGGATTGGATCACACACACTCGGGGACACTCTGGGATACACTATCTCTGACACACACTCGGGGATTCCCTCTCACACACACTTGGGGTTTCTCTATATCTCACACACACTCGGGGAATCCCTATCTCTCACACACACTCGGGGACACTCTGGGATTCCCTATCTCTCACACACACTCGGTGACTCTCTGGGATTCCCTACCTCTCACACACACTTGGGGACTCTTTGGGATTCTGTATCTCACACACACTCGGGGACTCTCTGGGATTCTATCACACACTCCGGGACTCCCTGGGATGCCCTATCAATCTCACATACTCTGGGATTCCCTATCTCTCACACACACACTCAGGGATTCCCTATCTCTCACACACACTCGGGGATTCCCTATCTCTCACACACACTCGGGGATTCCCCCTCTCTCACATATACTCGGGGCCTCTCTGGAATTCCCTATCTCTCACACACACTCCGGGACACTCTGGGGTTCCCTATCTCTCACACACACTCTGGGATTCCCTATCTTTCACACACACTCTGGAATTCACTATCTCTCACCCAGGCTCTGCGATTCACGACCTCTCACCCAGACCCGGGGATTCCCTTTCTCTCGGACAAACTCGGGGATTCCCTTTCTCTCGCACACACTCGGGGGATTCCCTTTCTCTCGCAACACTCTGGGATTCCCTTTTTCTCACACACATTCGGGTAAACTCTGGGATTCCCTATCTCTCACACACACTCGGGGACACTCTGGGGTTCCCTATCTCTCACACACACTCCGGGATTCCCTATATCTCACACACACTCGTGGATTCCCGAAATCTCACACACACTCAGGGACGCTCTGGGATTCTATCACACACACTCCGGGACACTCTGGGATTCCCTATCTCTCACACACACTCGGGGACATTCTGGGATTCCATACCTCTTACACACACTCGGGGATTCCCTATCTCACAGCCACACTCGGGGACCCTCTGGGATTCCCTATCTCTCACACACATTCGGGGACTCTCCGGTATTCCCAATCTCTCACACACACTCGGGGACTCTCTGGCATTCCCTATCTCTCACACACACTCTGGGACACTCTGGGATTCCCTATCTCTCACACACACTCGGGGACAGTCTGGGATTCTGTATCTCACACACACTCGGGGACTCTCTGGGAATTTATCACACACTCCGGGACTCTCTTGGATACCCTATCTCTCACACACACTCTGGGATTCCCTATCTTTCACACACACTCTGGGATTCACTATCTCTCACCCAGGCTCTGCGATTCACGACCTCTCACCCAGACCCGGGGATTCCCTTTCTCTCGCACACACTCGGGGGATTCCCTTTCTCTCGCACACACTCGGGGGATTCCCTTTCTCTCGCAACACTCTGGGATTCCCTTTCTCTCGCAACACTCTGGGATTCCCTATCTCTCACACACACTCGGGGACATTCTGGGATTCCCTATCTCTCACACACACTCGGGGACCCTCTGGGATTCCCTATCTCTCACACACACTCGGGGACACTCTGGGGTTCCCTATCTCTCACACACACTCCGGGATTCCCTATATCTCACACACACTCGGGGATTCCCGAAATCTCACACACACTCAGGGACTCTCTGGGATTCTATCACACACATTCGTGGACTCTCTGGGATTCCCAATCTCTCACACACACTCAGGGACTCTCTTGGATTCTATCACACTCACTCCGGGACACTCTGGGATTCCCTATCTCTCTCACACACTCGGGGACATTCTGGGATTCCATACCTCTTACACACACTCGGGGATTCCCTATCTCTCAGACACACTCGGGGACTCTCTGGCATTCCCTATCTCTCACACACACTCGGGGACCCTCTGGGATTCCCAATCTCTCACACACACTCGAGGTCTCTCTGGCATTCCCAATCTCTCACACACACTCGGGGACTCTCTGGCATTCCCTATCTCTCACACACACTCTGGGACACTCTGGGATTCCCTATCTCTCACACACACTCGGGGACAGTCTGGGATTCTGTATCTCACACACACTCGGGGACTCTCTGGGAATTTATCACACACTCCGGGACTCTCTGGGATACCCTATCTCTCACACACACTCTGGGATTCCCTATCTTTCACACACACTCTGGGATTCACTATCTCTCACCCAGGCTCTGCGATTCACGACCTCTCACCCAGACCCGGGGATTCCCTTTCTCTCGGACAAACTCGGGGATTCCCTTTCTCTCGCACACACTCGGGGGATTCCCTTTCTCTCGCAACACTCTGGGATTCCCTTTCTCTCGCACCCACTCTGGGATTCCCTTTCTCTCGCACCCACTCTGGGATTCCCTTTCTCTCACATACATTCGGGGACACTCTGGGATTCCCTATCTCTCACACACACTAGGGGACACTCTGGGATTCCCTATATCTCTCACACACACCGGGACACTCTGGGATTCCCTATCTCTCACACACACTCGGGGATTCCCTATCTCTCACACACACTCAGGGATTCACTATCTCTCACCCAGGCTCTGGGATTCACTATCGCTCAGCCAGACTCGGGGAATCCCTTTCTCTCGCACACTCGGGGATTGCCTTTCTCTCTCACACTCGGGGATTCCCTTTCTCTCGCACACACTCGGGGATTCCCTGTCTCTCAGACACACTCGCGGACTCTCTGTCATTCCCTATCTCTCACACACACTCGAGACTCTGTGGGATTCAATCACATACACTCGGGGACACCCTGGGATTCCCTACCACTCACACACACTCGGGGTCACTATGGGATTCCCTATCTCTCACACACACTCGGGTACTCTCTGGGATTCTCTCACACACACTCGGGGACAGTCTGGGATTCCCTACCTCTCACACAAACTTGGGGACTCTTTGGGATTCTGTATCTCACACACACTGGGCGACTCTCTGGGATTCTGTATCTCACACACACTCGGCGACTCTCTGGGATTCTGTATCTCTCACACACTCGGGGACTCTCTGGGATTCTATCACACACTCCGGGACTCCCTGGGATACCCTATCAATCTCACATACTCTGGGATTCCCTATCTCTCACACACTCGGGGATTCCCTATCGCTCACACACTCTCTGGGATTCCCTATCTCTCGCACACACGCCGGGACTCTCTGGGATTCCCTATCTCTCACAAACACTCGGGGACTCTCTGGGATTCCCTCTCTCTCACATATACTCGGGGCCTCTCTGGAATTCACTATCTCTCACACACACTCCGAGACACTCTGGGATTCCCTATCTCTCACACACTCGGGGACTCAGTGGAATTCTATCACACACACTTGGTGACACTCTGGGATTCCCTATCTCACACACACACTCGGGGACACTCTGGGATTCCCTATCTCTCTCACACACTCGGTGACTCTCTGGGATTCTGTATCTCACACACACTCGGGGACGCACTGGGATTCTATCACACACACTCGGGGACACTCTGGGATTCCCTCCCTCTCTCACACACTCGGGGATTCCCTATATCTCACACACACTCAGGGACTCTCTAGGATTCTATCACACACACTCGGGGACACTCTGGGATTCCCTATCTCTCACACACTCTCGGGGATTCCCTATCTCTCACACACACTCAGGAATTCCCTATCTCTCTCACACACTCGGGGACTCTCTGGGATTCCCTACCTCTCACACACACTCGGGAACATTCTGGGATTCCATATCTCTTACACACACTCGGGGAATCCCTATCTCTCAGACACACTCGGGGACTCTCTGGCATTCCCTATCTCACACACACACTCGGGGACTCTCTCGGATTCACTATCTCTCTCTCACACTCAGGGACTCTCTGTGATTCTATCACACACACTCGGGTACACTCTGGGATTCCCTAACTCTCACATATTCTCGGAAACTTTCTCGAATTCCCTATCTCTCACACACACTCGGGGACTCTCTGGGATTCCCTATCTCTCACACACACTCCGGGACTCTCTGGGATTCCCTATCTCTCGCACACACGCCGGGACTCTCTGGGATTCCCTATCTCTCGCACACACTTGGGGACACTCTGGGTTTCCCGATCTCTCACACACACTCGGGGACACTCTGGGATTCTGTATCTCACACACACTCGGGGATTCTCTGGGATTTTATCACACACTCCGGGACTCTCTGGGACACCCTATCTCTCACACACACTCTGGGATTCCCTATCTCTCACACACACTCTGGGATTCACTATCTCTCACCCAGACCCGGGTATTCCCTTTCTATCGCTCACACTCGGGGGATTCCCTTTCTCTCGCACAAACTCTGGGATTCCCTTTCTCGCGCACACTCTCTGGGATTCCCTATCTCTCACACACATTCGGGGTCACTCTGGGATTCCCTATCTCTCACACACATTCGGGGACACTCTGGGATTCCCTATCTCTCACACACACTCGGGGACACTCTGGGATTCCCTATCTCTCACACACACTCGGGGATTCACTATCTCTCAACCAGACTCGGGGATTCCCGTTCTCTCGAACATTCGGAGATTCCTTTACGCTCGCACACGCTCGGTGATTCCCTGTCTCTCAGATTCCCTGTCTCTCAGACACACTCGCGGACTCTCTAGCATTCCCTATCTCTCACACACACTCGAGACTCTCTGGGATTCAATCACACACACACTCCGGGACACCCTGGGATTCCCTACCACTCACACACACTCGGGGTCACTATGGGATTCCCTATCTCTCACACACACTCGGGGATTCTCTGGGATTCCCTATCTCTCACACACACTCGGGGATTCTCTGGGATTCTGTATCTCTCACAAACTCGGGGACTCTCTGTGATTCTATCACACACTCCTGGACTCCCTGGGATACCCTATCTCCCTCACACACTCGGGGATTCCCTATCTCCCTCACACACTCGGGGATTCCCTATCTCTCACACACACTCTGGGATTCCCTATCTCCCTCACACACTCGGGGATACCCTATATCCCTCACACACTCGGGGATTCCCTATCTCCCTCACACACTCGGGGCTTCCCTATCTCCCTCACACACTCGGGGCTTCCCTATCTCCCTCACACACTCGGGGATTCCCTATCTCCCTCACACACTCGGGGATTCCCTATCTCCCTCACACACTCGGGGATTCCCTATCTCCCTCACACACTCGGGGATTCCCTATCTCTCACACACTCTCGGGGACTCTCTGGAATTCCCTATCTCTCACATATACTCGGGGACTCTCTACGATTCCCTATCTCTCACACACACTCCGGGACACTCTGGGATTCCCTATCTCTCACACACACTCGGGGACTCTCTACGATTCCCTATCTCTCACACACACTCCGGGACACTCTGGGTTTCCCTATCTGTCACACACTCGGGGACTCACTGGGATTCTATCACACACACTCGGGTACACTCTGGGATTGCCTATCTCACACACACACTCGGGGACTCTCTCGGATTCACTATCTCTCTCTCACACTCAGGGACTCTCTGTGATTCTATCACACACACTTGGGTACACTCTGGGATTCCCTAACTCTCACATATTCTCGGGAACTTTCTGGAATTCCCTATCTCTCACACACACTCGGGGACTCTCTGGGATTCCCTATCTCTCGCACACACGCCGGGACTCCCTGGGATTCCCTATCTCTCACACACACTTGGGGACACTCTGGGTTTCCCGATCTCTCACACACACTCGGGGACACTCTGGGATTCTGTATCTCACACACACTTGGGGATTCTCTGGGATTTTATCACACACTCCGGGACTCTCTGGGACACCCTATCTCTCACACACACTCTGGGATTCCCTATCTCTCACACACACTCAGGGATTCACAATCTCTCACCCAGGCTCTGGGATTCACTATCTCTCACCCAGACCCGGGTATTCCCTTTCTCTCGCTCACACTCGGGGGATTCCCTTTCTCTCGCACAAACTCTGGGATTCCCTTTCTCGCGCACACACTCTGGGATTCCCTTTTTCTCGCACACACTCTGGGATTCCCTTTTTCTCGCACACACTCTGGGATTCCATTTTTCTCGCACACACTCTGGGATTCCCTTTTTCTCGCACACACTCTGGGATTCCCTTTTTCTCGCACACACTCTGGGATTCCCTTTTTCTCGCACACACTCTGGGATTCCCTATCTCTCACACACACTCGGGGACTCTCTAGGATTCCCAATCTCTCACACACACTCAGGGATTCACAATCTCTCACCCAGGCTCTGGGATTCACTATCTCTCACCCAGACCCGGGTATTCCCTTTCTCTCGCTCACACTCGGGGGATTCCCTTTCTCTCGCACAAACTCTGGGATTCCCTTTCTCGCGCACACACTCTGGGATTCCCTTTTTCTCGCACACACTCTGGGATTCCCTTTTTCTCGCACACACTCTGGGATTCCCTATCTCTCACACACACTCAGGGACTCTCTAGGATTCCCAATCTCTCACACACACTCAGGGACTCTCTGGGATTCTATCACACAGACTCCGAGACACTCTGGGATTCCCTATCTCTCACACACACTCGGGGATTCACTATCTCTCAACCAGACTCGTGGATTCCCTTTCACTCGCACACTCGGGGATTCCCTTTCTCTCGCACGCACTCGGGGATTCCCTGTCTCTCAGACACACTCGCGGACTCTCTGGCATTCCTTATCTCTTACACACACTCGAGACTCTCTGGGATTCAATCACACACACTCGGGGACACCCTGGGATTCCCTACCACTCATACACACTCGGGGTCACTATGGGATTCCCTATCTATCACACACACTCGGGGCCTCTCTGGGATTTCCTATCTCTCACACACACTCGGGGACTCTATGGATTCTATCACACACACTCGGGGACATTCTGGGATTCCCTACCTCTCACACACACGCTTGGATTCCCTATCTCTCACACTCGGGGACTCTATGGGAGTCCCTATCTCTAATGCACACTCGGGAACTCTCTGGGATTCCCAATCTCTCATGCACACTCGGGGACACTCTGGAATTCCCTATCTCTCACATATACTCGGGAAATATCTGGAATTCCCTATCTCTCACACACACTCGGGGATTCCCTATCTCTCACACACACTCGGGGATTCCCTATCTCTCACACACACTCTGGGATTCACTATCTCGCACCCAGGCTCTGGGATTCACTATCTCTCAAGAGACTCGGGGATTCCCTTTCTCTCGCACACTCGGGGATTCCCTGCCTCTCAGACACACTCGCGGACTCTTTGGCATTCCCTATCTCTCACACACACTCGGGGACTCTCTGGGATTCCCAATCTCTCACACACACTCGGGGAGTCTCTGGGATTCTATCACACACACTCCGGGACACTCTGGGATTCCCTATCTCTCACACACTCTCGGGGACACTCCAGGATTCCCTATCTCTCACACACACTCTGGGATTCCCTATCTCTCACACCCACTCGGCGCCTCTATGGGATTCCCTATCTCTCACGCACACTCGGGAACTCTCTGGGAATCCCTAACTCTCACGCACACTCGGGATCACTCTGGGATTCCCCATCTCTCACACACACTCGGGTCACTCCAGGATTCCCTATCTCTCTCACACTCTCGGGGACACTCCGGGATTCCGTATCTCTCACGCACACTCGGAGACACTCTGGGATTCCCTATCCCCCTCACACACTCGGGGATTCCCTATCTCTCACACACACCCGGGGACACTCCGGGATTCCCTATCACTCACGCACACTCGGGGACTCTCTAGGATTCCCTCTCTCTCACACACACTCGGGGATTCCCTATCTCTCTCACACACTCGGGGACAGTCTGGGATTCCCTCTCTCACACACACTCGGGAACTCTGGGATTCCATATCTCTCACACTCACTCGGGGATACTCTGGGATTCCCTATCTCTCACACACTCCCGGGGACACTCCGGGATTCCCTATCTCTCACACACTCTCGGGGACACTCCGGGATTCCCTATCTCTCACACACTCTCGGGGACTCTCTAGGATTCCCTCTCTCTCACACACACTCGGGGATTCCCTATCTCTCACACACACTCGGGGACACTCTGGGATTCCCTATCTCTCACACACACTCGGGGACAGTCTGGGATTCCCTCTCTCACACACACTCGGGAACTCTGGGATTCCATATCTCTCACACTCACTCGGGGATACTCTGGGATTCCCTATCTCTCACACACTCCCGGGGACACTCCGGGATTCCCTATCTCTCACACACTCTCGGGGACCCTCCAGGATTCCCTATCTCTCACACATACTCGGGGACACTCTGGGGTTCCGAATCTCTTACTCACCCTCGGGGATTCCGTATCTCTCACACACACTCGGGGACTCTCTGGGATTCCCTATCTCTCACGCACACTCGAGGATACTCTGGGATTCCCTATCTCTCACACACACTCGGGGACACTCTGGGATTCCCTATCTCTGACACACCCGGGTCACTCAGGGATTCCCTATCTCTGACACACTCGGGGACACTCAGGGATTCCCTATCTCTCACACACACTCGGGGACTCTCTGCGAATCCCTAACTCTCACGCACACTCGGGCACACTCTGGGATTCCCTATCTCTCACACACACTCGGGGATTCCCTATCTCTCTCACACACACTCGGTTACACTCCGGGATTCCCTATCTCTCATACACAGTCGGGGACACTCCGGGTTTCCCTATCTCTCACACACTCTCGAGGACACTCTGGGATTCCCTATCGCTCACACACTCTCGAGGATACTCTGGGATTCCCTATCTCTCACACACACTCGGGGACACTCTGGGATTCCCAATCTCTGACACACTCGGGGACATTCTGGGATTCCCTATCTCTCACGCACAGTCGGGAACTCTCTGGGAATCCCTAACACTCACGCACACTTGGGGACATTCTGGGATTCCCTATCTCTCACACACACTCGGGGATTCCCTATCTCTCACACACACTCAGGGCATTCCGGGATTCCCTATATCTCACACACGCTCGGGGACACTCCGGGATTCCATATCTCACTCACACACTCGGGGATCCCTATCTCTCAGAGCCACTCGGGGACTCTCTGGGATTCCCTATCTCTCAATGTGGGTGAGAGATAGGGAATCCCAGAGAGACACTCGGGGACTCTCTGGGATTCCCTACCTCTCACCCACATTCTGGGATTCCCTCTCTCTCGCACACACTCGGGGTCTCTCTGGGATTCTCTATCTCTGACACACTCGGGGACACTCTGGGATTCCCTATCTCTCACACACACTCGGGGACTCTCTGGGAATCCCTAACTCTCACGCACACTCGGGGACACTCTGGGATTCCCTATCTCTGACACACTCGGGGACTCTCTGGGAATCCCTCTCTCTCACACTCACTCGGGGACAGTCTGGGATTCCCTTCCTCACACACTCGGGGATTTCCTATCTCTCACACACACTCGGGGACACTCTGGGATTCCCAAACTCTCACTCACCCTCGGGATTCCCTATCTCTCACACACACTCGCGGACAGTCTGGGATTCCCTCTCTCACACACACTCGGGGACTCTACGGGATTCCCTATCACTCACACACACTTGGGGACACTCCGGGATTCTCGATCTCTCACACACTCTCGCGGACACTCCAGGTTTCCCTATCTCTCACACACACTCGGGGACACTTCAGGATTCCCTATCTCTCACACACTCTCGGGGACCCTCCAGGATTCCCTATCTCTCGCACACACTCGGGGACACTCTGGGATTCCCAATCTCTTACTCAACTTCAGGGATTCGATATCTCTCACACACACTCGGGAACTCTCTGTAATTCCCTATCTCTCACACACTCTCCGGGACACTCTGGGATTCCCGATCTCTCACACCCACTCGGCGACTCTCTGGGAATCCCTATCTCTCACGCACACTCGGGAACTCTCTGGGAATCCCTAACTCTCACGCAGACTCGGGGACACTCTGGGATTCCCTATCTCTCACACACAATCGGGGATTCGCTATCTCTCACACACTCTCGGTGACACTCCGGGATTCCCTATGTCTCTCACACACTCGGGGACAGTCTGGGATTCCATCTCTTACACACACTCGGGGATTCCCGATCTCTCACACACACTCGGGGACACTCTGGGATTCCCTATCTCTCACACACACTCGGGGACAGTCTGGGATTCCCTATCTCTCACACACACTCGGGGATTGCCTATCTCTCTCACACACATTCGGTGACGCTCCGGGATTCCCTATCTCTCACACACAGTCGTGGACACTCCGGGATTCCCTATCTCTCACACATACTCGGGGACACTCCGGGATTCCCTATCTCTCACACACTCTCGGGAACACTCCAGGATTCCCTATCTCTCACACACACTCGGGGACACTCTGGGATTCCCTATCTCTCACACCCACTCGGCGACTCTCTGTGAATCCCTAACTCTCACGCACACTCGGGGACACTCTGGGATTCCCTATCTCTCACACACACTCGGGTAACTCCGGGATTCCCTATCTCTCACACACTCTCGGGGACACTCCAGGATTCCCTATCTCTCACACACTCTCGGGGACCCTCCAGGATTCCCTATCTCTCACACACTCTCGGGGACCCTCCAGGATTCCCTATCTCTCACACATACTCGGGGACACTCTGGGATTCCATATCTCTCACACACTCCCGGGGACACTCTGGGATTCCCTATCTCTCACACACTCCCGGGGACACTCTGGGATTCCCTATCTCTCACACACTCTCGGGACAGTCTGGGATTCCCTCTCTCACACACACTCGGGGACTCTCTGGGATTCCCTCTCTCACACCCACTCGGCGACTCTCTGTGAATCCCTAACTCTCACGCACACTCGGGGACACTCTGGGATTCCCTATCTCTCACACACACTCGGGTAACTCCGGGATTCCCTATCTCTCACACACTCTCGGGGACACTCCAGGATTCCCTATCTCTCACACACTCTCGGGGACACTCCAGGATTCCCTATCTCTCACACACTCTCGGGGACCCTCCAGGATTCCCTATCTCTCACACATACTCGGGGACACTCTGGGATTCCATATCTCTCACACACTCTCGGGGACACTGGGATTCCCCATCTCTCACACACTCTCGGGGACAGTCTGGGATTCCCTCTCTCACACACACTCGGGGACTCTCTGGGATTCCCTCTCTCACACACACTCGGGGACTCTCTGGGATTCCCTATCTCTCACACACACTCGGGGACAATCTGGGATTCCCTATCTCTCACACACACTCGGGGACAATCTGGGATTCCCTATCTCTCACACACTCCCGGGGACAATCTGGGATTCCCTATCTCTCACACACACTCGGGGACAATCTGGGATTCCCTATCTCTCACACACTCCCGGGGACACTCCGGGCTTCTCTATATCTCACACACTGTCGGGGACACTCCGGGATTCCCTATCTCTCACACACTCTCGGGGACAGTCTGGGATTCCCGCTCTCACACACACTCGGGGACTCTCTGGGATTCCCTCTCTCACACACACTCGGGGACTCTCTGGGATTCCCTATCTCTCACACACACTCGGGGACAATCTGGGATTCCCTATCTCTCACACACTCCCGGGGACACTCCGGGCTTCTCTATATCTCACACACACTCGGGGACATTCTGGGATTCCCTACCTCTCACACACACGCTTGGATTCCCTATCTCTCACACTCGGGGACTCTATGGGAGTCCCTATCTCTAATGCACACTCGGGAACTCTCTGGGATTCCCAATCTCTCATGCACACTCGGGGACACTCTGGAATTCCCTATCTCTCACATATACTCGGGAAATATCTGGAATTCCCTATCTCTCACACACACTCGGGGATTCCCTATCTCTCACACACACTCGGGGATTCCCTATCTCTCACACACTCTCCGGGACACTCTGGGATTCCCGATCTCTCACACCCACTCGGCGACTCTCTGGGAATCCCTATCTCTCACGCACACTCGGGAACTCTCTGGGAATCCCTAACTCTCACACAGACTCGGGGACACTCTGGGATTCCCGATCTCTCACACACACTCGGGGACAGTCTGGGATTCCCTATCTCTCACACACACTCGGGGATTCCCTATCTCTCTCACACACACTCGGTGACGCTCCGGGATTCCCTATCTCTCACACACAGTCGTGGACACTCCGGGATTCCCTATCTCTCACACACACTCGGGGACACTCCGGGATTCCCTATCTCTCGCACACACTCGGGGACACTCCGGGATTCCCTATCTCTCACACACTCTCGGGAACACTCCAGGATTCCCTATCTCTCACACACTCTCGGGAACTCTCTGGGAATCCCTAACTCTCACGCAGACTCGGGGACACTCTGGGATTCCCTATCTCTCACACACAATCGGGGATTCGCTATCTCTCACACACACTCGGGTAACTCCGGGATTCCCTATCTCTCACACACTCGGGGACACTCCGGGATTCCCTATCTCTCACGCAAACTCGGGGACAGTCTGGGATTCCCTCTCTTACACACACTCGGGGATTCCCGATCTCTCACACACACTCGGGGACACTCTGGGATTCCCTATCTCTCACACACACTCGGGGACAGTCTGGGATTCCCTCTCTTACACACACTCGGGGATTCCCTATCTCTCACACACACTCGGGAAATTCTGGGATTCCCTCTCTCACATACACTCGGGGATTCCCGATCTCTCACACACACTCGGGGACAGTCTGGGATTCCCTATCTCTCACACACACTCGGGGATTCCCTATCTCTCTCACACACACTCGGTGACGCTCCGGGATTCCCTATCTCTCACACACACTCGGGGACACTCCGGGATTCCCTATCTCTCACACACACTCGGGGACACTCCGGGATTCCCTATCTCTCACACACTCTCGGGAACACTCCAGGATTCCCTATCTCTCACACACTCTCGGGAACACTCCAGGATTCCCTATCTCTCACACACACTCGGGGACTCTCTGGGATTCCCTATCTCTCACACCCACTCGGCGACTCTCTGTGAATCCCTAACTCTCACGCACACTCGGGGACACTCTGGGATTTGCCTATCTCTCACACACACTCGGTTACCTCCGGGATTCCCTATCTCTCACACACTCTCGGGGACCCTCCAGGATTCCCTATCTCTCACACAAACTCGGGGACACTCTGGGATTCCATATCTCTCACACACTCCCGGGGACACTCTGGGATTCCCTATCTCTCACACACTCCCGGGGACACTCTGGGATTCCCTATCTCTCACACACTCTCGGGACAGTCTGGGATTCCCTCTCTCACACACACTCGGGGACTCTCTGGGATTCCCTCTCTCACACACACTCGGGGACTCTCTGGGATTCCCTATCTCTCACACACACTCGGGGACAATCTGGGATTCCCTATCTCTCACACACACTCGGGTAACTCCGGGATTCCCTATCTCTCACACACTCTCGGGGACACTCCAGGATTCCCTATCTCTCACACACTCTCGGGGACCCTCCAGGATTCCCTATCTCTCACACACTCTCGGGGACCCTCCAGGATTCCCTATCTCTCACACATACTCGGGGACACTCTGGGATTCCATATCTCTCACACACTCCCGGGGACACTCTGGGATTCCCTATCTCTCACACACTCCCGGGGACACTCTGGGATTCCCTATCTCTCACACACTCTCGGGGACACTGGGATTCCCCATCTCTCACACACTCTCGGGGACAGTCTGGGATTCCCTCTCTCACACACACTCGGGGACTCTCTGGGATTCCCTCTCTCACACACACTCGGGGACTCTCTGGGATTCCCTATCTCTCACACACACTCGGGGACAATCTGGGATTCCCTATCTCTCACACACACTCGGGGACAATCTGGGATTCCCTATCTCTCACACACTCCCGGGGACAATCTGGGATTCCCTATCTCTCACACACACTCGGGGAAAATCTGGGATTCCCTATCTCTCACACACTCCCGGGGACACTCCGGGATTCCCTATCTCTCACACACACTCGGGGACACTCCGGGATTCCCTATCTCTCACACACTCTCGGGAACTCTCTGGGAATCCCTAACTCTCACGCAGACTCGGGGACACTCTGGGATTCCCTATCTCTCACACACAATCGGGGATTCGCTATCTCTCACACACACTCGGGTAACTCCGGGATTCCCTATCTCTCACACACTCGGGGACACTCCGGGATTCCCTATCTCTCACGCAAACTCGGGGACAGTCTGGGATTCCCTCTCTTACACACACTCGGGGATTCCCGATCTCTCACACACACTCGGGGACACTCTGGGATTCCCTATCTCTCACACACACTCGGGGACAGTCTGGGATTCCCTCTCTTACACACACTCGGGGATTCCCTATCTCTCACACACACTCGGGAAATTCTGGGATTCCCTCTCTCACATACACTCGGGGATTCCCGATCTCTCACACACACTCGGGGACAGTCTGGGATTCCCTATCTCTCACACACACTCGGGGATTCCCTATCTCTCTCACACACACTCGGTGACGCTCCGGGATTCCCTATCTCTCACACACACTCGGGGACACTCCGGGATTCCCTATCTCTCACACACACTCGGGGACACTCCGGGATTCCCTATCTCTCACACACTCTCGGGAACACTCCAGGATTCCCTATCTCTCACACACTCTCGGGAACACTCCAGGATTCCCTATCTCTCACACACACTCGGGGACTCTCTGGGATTCCCTATCTCTCACACCCACTCGGCGACTCTCTGTGAATCCCTAACTCTCACGCACACTCGGGGACACTCTGGGATTTGCCTATCTCTCACACACACTCGGTTAACTCCGGGATTCCCTATCTCTCACACACTCTCGGGGACCCTCCAGGATTCCCTATCTCTCACACATACTCGGGGACACTCTGGGATTCCATATCTCTCACACACTCCCGGGGACACTCTGGGATTCCCTATCTCTCACACACTCCCGGGGACACTCTGGGATTCCCTATCTCTCACACACTCTCGGGACAGTCTGGGATTCCCTCTCTCACACACACTCGGGGACTCTCTGGGATTCCCTATCTCTCACACACACTCGGGGACAATCTGGGATTCCCTATCTCTCACACACACTCGGGGACAATCTGGGATTCCCTTTCTCTCACACACTCCCGGGGACACTCCGGGCTTCTCTATATCTCACACATACTCGGGGACACTCTGGGATTCCCAATCTCTTTCTCACCCTCGGGGATTCCGTATCTCTCACACACACTCGGGCACTCTCTGGGATTCCCTATCTCTTACACACTCTCGAGGACACTCTGGGATTCCCTATCTCTCACACACACTCGGGGACAATCTGGGATTCCCTATCTCTCACACACACTCGGGGACAATCTGGGATTCCCTTTCTCTCACACACTCCCGGGGACACTCCGGGCTTCTCTATATCTCACACATACTCGGGGACACTCTGGGATTCCCAATCTCTTTCTCACCCTCGGGGATTCCGTATCTCTCACACACACTCGGGCACTCTCTGGGATTCCCTATCTCTTACACACTCTCGAGGACACTCTGGGATTCGCTATCTCTCACACACTCTCGAGGACACTCTGGGATTCGCTATATCTCACACACTCTCGCGGACACTCTGGGATTCCCAATATCTCACACACTCTCGCGGACACTCTGGGATTCCCTATATCTCACACACTCTCGCGGACACTCTGGGATTCGCTATATCTCACACACTCTCGCGGACACTCTGGGATTCCCTATATCTCACACACTCTCGCGGACATTCTGGGATTCCCTATATCTCACACACTCTCGCGGACACTCTGGGATTCCCTATATCTCACACACTCTCGCGGACACTCTGGGATTCCCTATATCTCACACACTCTCGCGGACACTCTGGGATTCCCTATATCTCACACACTCTCGCGGACACTCTGGGATTCCCTATATCTCACACACTCTCGCGGACACTCTGGGATTCCCTATATCTCACACACTCTCGCGGACACTCTGGGATTCCCTATATCTCACACACTCTCGCGGACACTCTGGGATTCCCTATATCTCACACACTCTCGCGGACACTCTGGGATTCCCTATATCTCACACACTCTCGCGGACACTCTGGGATTCCCTATATCTCACACACTCTCGCGGACACTCTGGGATTCCCTATATCTCACACACTCTCGCGGACACTCTGGGATTCCCTATATCTCACACACTCTCGCGGACACTCTGGGATTCCCTATATCTCACACACTCTCGCGGACACTCTGGGATTCCCTATATCTCACACACTCTCGCGGACACTCTGGGATTCCCTATATCTCACACACTCTCGCGGACACTCTGGGATTCCCTATCTCTCACACACACTCGGGGACACTCTGGGATTCCCTATCTCTCACACACACTCGGGGACACTCTGGGATTCCCTATCTCTCACACACACTCGGGGACAGTCTGGGATTCCCTCTCTCACACACACTCGGGAACTCTGGGATTCCATATCTCTCACACTCACTCGGGGATACTCTGGGATTCCCTATCTCTCACACACTCCCGGGGACACTCCGGGATTCCCTATCTCTCACACACTCTCGGGGACACTCCGGGATTCCCTATCTCTCACACACTCTCGGGGACTCTCTAGGATTCCCTCTCTCTCACACACACTCGGGGATTCCCTATCTCTCACACACACTCGGGGACACTCTGGGATTCCCTATCTCTCACACACACTCGGGGACAGTCTGGGATTCCCTCTCTCACACACACTCGGGAACTCTGGGATTCCATATCTCTCACACACACTCGGGGACACTCTGGGATTCCCTATCTCTCACACACACTCGGGGACTCTCTGGGATTCCCTATCTCTCACACACACTCGGGGATTCCCTATCTCTCTCACACACACTCGGTGACGCTCCGGGATTCCCTATCTCTCACACACAGTCGTGGACACTCCGGGATTCTTTATTTCTGAGACACTCCGGGACCCCCTGTGATTCCCCATCTCTGACACACACTCGGGGACACTCCGGGATTCCCTATCATTCACACACACCCGGGGATCCCTATCTCTCAGAGACACTCGGGGACTCTCTGGGATTCCCTATCTCTCACCCACATTCTGGGATTCCCTATCTCTCGCACACACTCGGGGACACTCTGGGATTCCCTATCTCTCAGAGACACTCGGGGACTCTCTGGGATTCCCTATCTCTGACACACTCGGGGACACTCTGGGATTCCCTATCTCTCACGCACACTCGGGAACTGTCTGGGAATCCCTAACTCTCGCGCACACTCGGGGACACTCTGGGATTCCCTATCTCTCACGCACACTCCGAGATTCCCTATCTCTCACCCACACTCGGGGACACTCGTGGATTCCCTATCTCTCACGCACACTCGGGGATTCCCTATCTCTCTCACCCACTCGGAAACTCTCTGGGATTTCCTATCTCTCAGAGACACTCGGGGACCCTCTGGAAATCCATATCTCTCACGCACACTCGGGGACTCTCTGGGATTTCCTCTCTCACACACACTCTGGGATTCCCTCTCTCACACACACTCTGGGACTCACTGGGATTCCCTTTCTCTCTCATACTCTGGTATCCCCTCTCTGACACACTCTGGGACTCACACACACACACACACACTCTGGGACTCTCACTCTCTTTCTCTCTCTCTCTGTCTCACACACACACAGGGACTCTCTCTCTCTCACACACACACAGGGACTCTCTCTCTCACACACACACACACACTCTTGGACTCTCTCTCACACACACACACTCTTGGACTCTCACACACTCTTGGACTCTCTCTCACAGACACACTACGCTGGGTCTCAGGAACACACACACACACACACACACACACACACACACACACACACACACCCCATCTGGGACTCTCTGGGATTCCCTCTCACAAACTCTTGGACTCCCTCTGCCACTTTCTGGGGCTCTCTTACACTCTGGCACAGCCTGGGACTCTCTCTCACACACCCTGAGATACTGTTCCACACTCACGGATTCTCTGGGATTCCCTTACACACTCTGGCACACTCAGAGATTCTCTCATACACTCGGGGCTTCCGTTACACACTCTGGGACTCTCTCTCACTCACTGTGGGATTCTGTTTCACATTCTGGGATTCCCTTCACACACTCTGGGATACTGGGACTCTCTCACACCCCCTGGGACACTCTCAAATTCTTTCACACACTCAAGTATCTCAAACACACTTTGGGACAATCTGGGATTCCGTTACGCAATCTGGGACACTGGGACCCTCTCCCACACACTCTCGGTACACAGTCTGGGACACACTGGGATTCTTTCACCAACTCTGGGACACTGTGGGACTCTCTCTGACACTCTTGGACGCTCTGGGATTGCCTCACAGACTCTGGGATTCCATTACACTCTGGGTCACCCTGGGACGCTCTCTCTTGCGCGCTGACACCCTGGGACACGCTCTTGCACGCGCGCACACATACTGGGACGCTCTCTCTCTCGCGCGCGTGCACATACCCTGGGATATTCTGTGATTCTCTCACAAACCATGGGACTCTCTCACGCACTCAGAGTGGTGGCAACGGTGTTGGGTCAATGGGTTTGGGGGCAAAGGAGTTGGATGGGGTGGGGTGGAATGGCGTTGCACGGGGTTGGGGGGGGAAGGGCGTTGCACGGGGTTGGGGGGGAGAATCGGCATTGCACGGGGTTGGGGAGGAGAAACGGCGTTGCACGGGGTTGGGGGGGGAGAAACGGCGTTGCACGGGGTTGGGGAGGAGAAACGGCGTTGCACGGGGTTGGGGGGGAGAAACGGCGTTGCACGGGGTTGGGGGGGGAGAAACGGCGTTGCACGGGGTTGGGGAGGAGAAACGGCGTTGCTCGGGGTTGGGGGGAACGGCGTTGCACGGGGTTAGGGGAGAACGGCGTTGCACGGGGTTAGGGGAGAACGGCGTTGCACGGAGTTGGGGGAGAACGGCGTTGCACGGGGTTAGGGGAGAACGGCGTTGCACGGGGTTGGGGAGAACGGTGTTGCACGGGGTTAGGGGAGAACGGCGTTGCACGGGGTTAGGGGAGAACGGCGTTGCACGGGGTTAGGGGAGAACGGCGTTGCACGGGGTTGGGGAGAACGGTGTTGCACGGGGTTGGGGGGAACGGTGTTGCACGGGGTTAGGGGAGAACGGCGTTGCACGGGGTTAGGGGAGAACGGCGTTGCACGGGGTTAGGGGAGAACGGCGTTGCACGGGGTTGGGGAGAACGGTGTTGCACGGGGTTAGGGGAGAACGGCGTTGCACGGGGTTAGGGGAGAACGGCGTTGCACGGGGTTGGGGAGAACGGTGTTGCACGGGGTTAGGGGAGAACGGCGTTGCACGGGGTTAGGGGAGAACGGCGTTGCACGGGGTTAGGGGAGAACGGCGTTGCACGGGGTTTGGGGAGAACGGCGTTGCACGGGGTTGGGGAGAACGGTGTTGCACGGAGTTGGGGGAGAACGGCTTTGCACGGGGTTAGGGGAGAACGGCGTTGCACGGGGTTGGGGAGAACGGTGTTGCACGGAGTTGGGGGAGAACGGCGTTGCACGGGGTTAGGGGAGAACGGCGTTGCACGGGGTTAGGGGAGAACGGTGTTGCACGGAGTTGGGGGAGAACGGCGTTGCACGGGGTTAGGGGAGAACGGCGTTGCACGGGGTTAGGGGAGAACGGCGTTGCACGGGGTTAGGGGAGAACGGTGTTGCACGGAGTTGGGGGAGAACGGCGTTGCACGGGGTTAGGGGAGAACGGCGTTGCACGGGGTTAGGGGAGAACGGCGTTGCACGGGGTTAGGGGAGAACGGTGTTGCACGGAGTTGGGGGAGAACGGCGTTGCACGGGGTTAGGGGAGAACGGCGTTGCACGGGGTTGGGGAGAACGGTGTTGCACGGGGTTAGGGGAGAACGGTGTTGCACGGGGTTAGGGGAGAACGGCGTTGCACGGAGTTGGGGGAGAACGGCGTTGCACGGGGTTAGGGGAGAACGGTGTTGCACGGGGTTAGGGGAGAACGGCGTTGCACGGGGTTAGGGGAGAACGGCGTTGCACGGGGTTGGGGAGAACGGTGTTGCACGGAGTTGGGGGAGAACGGCGTTGCACGGGGTTGGGGAGAACGGTGTTGCACGGAGTTGGGGGAGAACGGTGTTGCACGGGGTTAGGGGAGAACGGCGTTGCATGGGGTTAGGGGAACGGCGTCGCACGGGGTTAGGGGAGAACGGCGTTGCACGGGGTTGGGGAGAACGGCGTTGCATGGGGTTAGGGGAACGGCGTCGCACGGGGATGGGTGGAATGTGGATGGGGGAATGGCGATGCACAGGGTTGGAGGAACGGGGTTGTGGGGGGCAGAATGGCATTGCACAGGGTTGGGGGGGTCGGCGACGCACGGGGTTGGGGGAACGGCGTCGCACGGGGTTTGGGGGGGAACGGCGTTGCACGGGGTTTGGGGGGAACGGCGTTGCACGGGGTTGGGGGATGGGGATGGGGGAACGGCGTTGTACGGGGTTGTGGGGAACAGGGTTGGGGGAGCAGCCTTGCACGGTGTTGGCGGGGTGGGGGGACAGGGTTTGGGGAACGGCATTGCACGGGGTTGGAGGGGAACGGTGTAGCACGGGGTTGGGGGACGGGTTTGGGGGAACGACGTTGCACAGTGTTGGGGGATGGGGTTGGGGATATGGCGTTGCACGGGGTTGGGGAGAATGGCATTGCACAGGGTGGGGGGGAAAGCATTGCACGGGGTGGGGGGAAACGGCGTTGCTCGGGGTGGGGCGGAACGGTATTGCACGGGGTGGGGGGGGAGACGGGGTTGGGGGCGAACGGAATTGGGGGAGAACAGAGTTGCACGTGGTGGAGGGAACGGCATTACACGGGGTTGGGGGGGAACAGGGTTGGGGGAGCAGCCTTGCACGGTGTTGGGGGCACGCGGTTGCACGGGGTGGGGGGACAGGGTTTGGGGAACGGCATTGCACGGGGTTGGGGGACGGGTTTGGGGGGAATGGCATTGCACGGCGTTGGGGGGAACGGCGTTGCACAGGATTGGGGGAACGCCATTGCACGTGGTTGGGGGAAACGGTGTTGCATGGGGTTGGGGGAACGGCGTTGTACGGGGTTGTGGGGAACAGGGTTGGGGGAGCAGCCTTGCACGGTGTTGGCGGGACGGGGTTGGGGGACGGTTTGGGGGAACGTCGTTGCACAGTGTTGGGGGACGGGGTTGGGGGAACGGCATTGCACGGGGTTGGGGGAACAGCGTTGGACGGGTTTGGGGGGGAATGGAGTTGCACGGAGTTGGGGGATGGGATTGGGGGGGATGGCATTGCACGGGGTGGGGGGAAAAGCGTTGCACGGGGTGGGGGGGACGGCATTGAACGGGGTGGGGGGAACTGCGTTTCATGGGGTGGAGGGGACGGCGTTGGGGACGAACAGTGTTGGGGGAGAACAGTATTGCATGTGGTGCGGGGGAATGGCGTTGCATGGGTTTGATGGGACAGAGTTGGGGGGGAGCGGCGTTGCATGGGGTTGGGGGGACAGAGTTGGGGGAACGGCATTGCATGGGGATGGGGGACAGGATGGGGGGGAATGGGTTGGGGGAACGGGTTTGCACGGGATGGGGGGACAGGGTTGGAGGGAACGGCATTGCACGGGGTTGGGGGATGGGGTTTGTGGGAATGGCGTTGTGGGAAAACCGCGTTGCATGGGGTTGGGGGAACGGCGTTGCACGGGGTTGGGGGACAGGGTTGGGAACAGCGTTGCACGGGGTTGATGGGATGGGGTTGGGGGAGCGGGTTTGCACGGGGTGGGGGGACAGGGTTGGGGGGAATGGCGTTGCACGGGGTTGGGGGAAACGGTGTTGGAGGAGGTTGGGGGGAACTGTGTTGCACGCGTTTGGGGGAACGGGGTTGGGGGAACGGCATTGCACAGGATTGGGGGAGCGGTGTTGCACGGGGTTGGGGGGAACGGCGTCGCACGGCGTTGGGGGAATGGCGTGGCATGGGGTTGGGGAGAAGGTGTTGCACGGGGATGGGCGGAATGTGGATGGGGAATGGTGATGCACAGGGTTGGGGGAACGGGGTTGTGGGGGCGGAATGGCATTGCACGGGGTTGTGGGGGCGGAATGGCATTGCACGGGGTTGTGGGGGCGGAATGGCATTGCACGGGGTTGGGGGGAACGGCGTCGCACGGGGTTGGGGGGGTACGGCGTCGCACGGGGTTGGGGGGAACGGCGTCGCACGGGGTTGGGGGGAACGGCGTCGAACGGGGTTGGGGGGAACGGCATCGCACGGGGTTGGGGGAACGGCGTCGCACGGGGTTGGGGGGAACGGCGTCGCACGGGGTTGGGGGAACGGCGTCGCACGGGGTTGGGGGGAACGGCGTCGCACGGGGTTGGGGGGAACGGCGTCGCACGGGGTTGGGGGGAACGGCGTCGCACGGGGTTGGGGGGAACGGCGTCGCACGGGGTTGGGGGGAACGGCGTCGCACGGGGTTGGGGGGAACGGCGTCGCACGGGGTTGGGGGGAACGGCGTCGCACGGGGTTGGGGGGAACGGCGTCGCACGGGGTTGGGGGGAACGGCGTCGCACGGGGTTGGGGGGAACGGCGTCGCACGGGGTTGGGGGGAACGGCGTCGCACGGGGTTGGGGGGAACGGCGTCGCACGGGGTTGGGGGGAACGGCGTCGCACGGGGTTGGGGGGAACGGCGTCGCACGGGGTTGGGGGGAACAGCGTCGCACGGGGTTGGGGGGAACGGCGTTGCACGGGGTTGGGGGGGGAACGGTGTTGCACGGGATTGGGGGGGAACGGCGTTGCACGGGGTTGGGGGGGAACGGCGTTGCACGGGGTTGGGGGGGAACGGCGTTGCACGGGGTTGGGGGGGGAACGGTGTTGCACGGGATTAGGGGGGAACGGTGTTGCACGGGGTTGGGGGGGAACGGTGTTGCACGGGGTTGGGGGGGGAACGGTGTTGCACGGGGTTGGGGGGGAACCGTGTTGCACGGGGTTGGGGGGGACGGCGTCGCACGGGGTTGGGGGGGAACGGCGTCGCACGGGGTTGGGGGGAACGGCGTCGCACGGGGTTGGGGGGAACGGCGTCGCACGGGGTTGGGGGGAACGGCGTCGCACGGGGTTGGGGGGAACGGCGTCGCACGGGGTTGGGGGGAACGGCGTCGCACGGGGTTGGGGGGAACGGCGTCGCACGGGGTTGGGGGGAACGGCGTCGCACGGGGTTGGGGGGAACGGCGTCGCACGGGGTTGGGGGGAACGGCGTCGCACGGGGTTGGGGGGAACGGCGTCGCACGGGGTTGGGGGGAACGGCGTCGCACAGGGTCGGGGGGAACGGCGTCGCACGGGGTCGGGGGGAACGGCGTCGCACGGGGTCAGGGGGAACGGCGTCGCACGGGCTCGGGGGGAACGGCGTCGCACGGGGTCGGGGGGAACGGCGTCGCACGGGATTGGGGGGAACGGCGTCGCACGGGATTGGGGGGAACGGCGTCGCACGGGGTTGGGGGGACGGTGTTGCACAGGTATATGGGGAATGTGGTTGGGGGAATGGCGATGCACAGGGTTGGGCAGAGCGGTATTGCATGGGGTTGGGGGGACAGCGTTGCACAGGGTTGGGGGAACAGTGTTGCACGGGGTTGCGGGGATGTGGTTGGAGGGAATGGTGATGCATGGGGTTTGGGGGAACGGCATTGTGGGGGTACGACGTTGCACGGGGTTAGGGGGAACGGCGTTGGGGCAACGGTGTTGCACGGGGTTGGGTGGAACGGCATTGCGCGGGATTGGGGGAACGGCGTTGCGCGGGATTGGGGGAACGGCGTTGCGCGGGATTGGGGGGAACGGCGTCGCACGGGGTTGGGGGGGAACGGCGTCGCACGGGGTTGGGGGGGAACGGCGTCGCACGGGGTTGGGGGGGAACGGCGTCGCACGGGGTTGGGGGAACGGCGTTGCACGGGGTTGGGGGGAGAACGGTGTTGCACGGGGTTGGGGTGGAACAGCGTTGCACGTGGTTGGGGGGAACGGCGTTGCACGGGGTTGGGGGGAACAGCGTTGCACGGGGTTGGGGGGGAACGGCGTTGCACGGGGTTGGGAGGAACAGCGTTGCACGGGGTTGGGGGGGAACGGCGTTGCACGGGGTTGGGGGGAACGGCGTGGCACGGGGTTGGGGGGAACAGCGTTGCACGGGGTTGGGGGGGAACGGCGTTGCACGGGGTTGGGGGAACGGCGTTGCACGGGGTTGGGGGGGAACGGCGTTGCACGGGGTTGGGGGGGAACGGCGTTGCACGGGGTTGGTGGGAAGGGCGTTGCACGGGGTTGGGGGGAGAACGGTGTTGCACGGGATTGGGGGGGAACCGTGTTGCACGGGGTTGGGGGGAACCGTGTTGCACGGGGTTGGGGGGGAACCGTGTTGCACGGGGTTGGGGGGGAACGGCGTTGCACGGGGTTGGGGGGGAACGGCGTTGCACGGGGTTGGGGGGGAACGGCGTTGCACGGGGTTGGGGGGAACGGCGTTGCACGGGGTTGGGGGGAACGGCGTTGCACGGGGTTGGGGGGAACGGCGTTGCACGGGGTTGGGGGGAGAACGGTGTTGCACGGGATTGGGGGGGAACGGTGTTGCACGGGATTGGGGGGGAACGGCGTTGCACGGGGTTGGGGGGGAACGGCGTTGCACGGGGTTGGGGGGGAACGGCGTTGCACGGGGTTGGGGGGGGAACGGTGTTGCACGGGATTAGGGGGGAACGGTGTTGCACGGGGTTGGTGGGGAACGGTGTTGCACGGGGTTGGGGGGGAACGGCGTTGCACGGGGTTGGGGGGGAACGGCGTTGCACGGGGTTGGGGGGGAACGGCGTTGCACGGGGTTGGGGGGGAACGGCGTTGCACGGGGTTGGTGGGAAGGGCGTTGCACGGGGTTGGGGGGAGAACGGTGTTGCACGGGATTGGGGGGGAACCGTGTTGCACGGGGTTGGGGGGAACCGTGTTGCACGGGGTTGGGGGGAACCGTGTTGCACGGGGTTGGGGGGGAACCGTGTTGCACGGGGTTGGGGGGGAACCGTGTTGCACGGGGTTGGGGGGGAACGGCGTTGCACGGGGTTGGGGGGGAACGGCGTTGCACGGGGTTGGGGGGAGAACGGTGTTGCACGGGATTGGGGGGGAACGGCGTTGCACGGGGTTGGGGGGGAACGGCGTTGCACGGGGTTGGGGGGGAACGGCGTTGCACGGGGTTGGGGGGGAACGGTGTTGCACGGGATTAGGGGGGAACGGTGTTGCACGGGGTTGGGGGGGAACCGTGTTGCACGGGGTTGGGGGGGGAACCGTGTTGCACGGGGTTTGGGGGGGAACCGTGTTGCACGGGGTTGGGGGAGAACGGCGTTGCACGGGGTTGGGGGGGAACGGCGTTGCACGGGGTTGGGGGGGGAACGGTGTTGCACGGGATTAGGGGGGAACCGTGTTGCACGGGGTTGGGGGGGAACGGCGTTGCACGGGGTTGGGGGGATGGAGATGGGGATGGCGTGGGACGGGTATGGGGAGAAACAGCGTTGCACAGGATTGGGGGAACGGCGTTGCATGGGGTTGGGGGGACGGAATTGCACGGGGTTGGGGTGAACGGCGTTGCACAGAGTTGGGGGAAAAGGCGTTGCACTGGGTTGTGGGGGTGGTGTTGCACGGGGTTGAGGGGAACGGGGTTGTGTGGCGGGACACGGCATTGCACAGGGTTGGGGCAACAACGTTGCACGGGGATGCGGGGACAGTGTTGCACAGGGTTGGGTGGAACGGTGTTGCACGGTGTTGTGGGGACGGCGTTGCACAGGTTTGGGGGATGTGGTTGGTGTAATGGTGATGCACGGGGTTGGGGGGTCGGAGTTGGGGGAATGGTATTGGGGGGTAGGGGGTTGCACGGGGTTTGGGGAACGGCATTGGGAGAACGGCGTTGCACCGGGTTGGGGGAATGGCGTTGCACGGGTTTGGGGGGAACGGCATTGGGGGTATGGCGTTGCACGAGATTGGGGGGGCGAAAGGCGTTGTACGGGGTTCGGGGAAACGGTGTTGCACGGGGTTGAGGGGGAACGGCGTAACACGGTTTTGGGGGGATGGGGATGGGGGAACGGCGTGGGATGGGTTTGGGGGGAATTGCGTTGCACGGGGTTGCGGGCGAACGGCGTTGGGGGGAACAGTGTTGCATGTGGTGGGGGGAAACAGTGTTGTATGGGGTTGGGGGGAACGGCGTCGCACTGGGTTGTGGGGGCGGTGTTGCACGGTGTTGAGGCAATGGCGTTGCACGATGTTGGGTGACAGGCTTGGGAGGAACGGCATTGCACAAGGTTGTGGGGAGGGTTTTACACAGGGTTGGAGGGATGTGGTTGGAGGGAATGGTGATGCACGAGGTTGGGGGGTCGGGGTTGGGGGGACCAGCATTGGGGGGTATGGCACTGCACGGGGTTGGGCGGAACGGCGTTGCACAGGATTGAAGGGAGCGGCATTGCACGGGGTTGGGGTGAACGGTGTTGGGGGGAAACAGTGTTGCACGGGGTTGGGGGGACGGGGTTGGGGGGAACGGCGTTGTATGGGGTTGGGGGACAGGGTTGGGGGGAATGGCGTTGTACGGGGTTGGGGGACAGGGTTGGGGGGAACGGCGTTGTATGGGGTTGGGGGACAGGGTTGGGGGGAACGGCGTTGTACGGGGTTGGGGGACAGGGTTGGGGGAAAGGGGTTGGGGGGAACGGCGTTGAACGGGGTTGGGGGGACGGGATTGGGGAAACGGGGTTGTGCTGGAGGGAATGGCATTGCACAGGGTTGGGGGGACGGCGTTGCACAGTGTTGGGAGGATGGGGTTGGAGGGACCGGCATTGGGGGGTGTTGGGGGGGCCGGGTTGCACGGAGTTGGGGGTGAACGGCGTTGCACGGGGTTGGGGGAACGGCGTTGCACTGGGTTAGGGGGAACGGCGTTGCACGGGGTTGGGGGAACGGCGTTGCACTGGGTTAGGGGGAACGGCATTGCACGGGTTTGGGGGGGGAACAGCGTTTCACGGTGCTGGGGGGAACGGCGTTTCACGGGGTTGGGGGGACGGGGTTGACGGGGAACGGGGTTGCACAGTATTGGGGGGACGGGGTTGGGGGGAACGGGGTTGCGCAGGGTTGGTGGGACAGGGTTGGGGGAACGGCGTTGCACGGGGTTGGGGGACAGGGTTGGGGGGGAACGGCGTTGCACGGGGTTGGGGGACAGGGTTAGGGGGGAACGGCGTTGCACGGGGTTGGGGGAAAGGGTTGGGGGGGAACGGCGTTGCACGGGGTTGGGGGGATGGGATTGGGCGAACGGGGTTGTGGTGGGGGGAACGGCATTGCACGGGTTTGTGGGGGAACAGCGTTTCACGAGGTTGGGGGATGGGGTTGCACGGGGTTGGGGGTGAATGGCGTTTCACGAGGTTGGGGAACGGCGTTGCACTGGGTTAGGGGGAATGGCATTGCACGGGGCTGGGGGGGGAACAGCGTTTCACGGTGCTGGGGGGAACGGCGTTTCACGGGGTTGGGGGGACGGGGTTGAGGGAGAACGGGGTTGGACAGTATTGGGCGGACAGGGTTGGGGGGAACGGGGTTGCGCGGGGTTGGGGGGACAAGGTTGGGGGGAACGGGGTTGCGCGGGGTTGGGGGGACAGGGTTGGGGGAACTGCGTTGCACGGGGTTGGGGGACAGGGTTGGGGGGGACGGCATTGGGGGGAACGGCGTTGCACGGGGTTGGGGGGATGGGATTGGGCGAACGGGGTTGTGGTGGGGGGAACGGCATTGCACGGGTTTGTGGGGGAACGGCATTTCACGAGGTTGGGGGGACGGGGTTGCACGGGGTTGGGGGTGAATGGCGATGCATGGGTTAGGGGGAACGGCGTTGCACTGGGTTGGGGGAACGGCGATGCATGAGTTAGGGGGAACGGCGATGCACGGGTTAGGGGGAACAGCGTTGCACTAGGTTGGGGGGAACGGCGTTGCACTGGGTTGGGGGGAACGGCGTTGCACGGGGTTGTGGGGATGGGGCTGAGGGGGAACAGGGTTGCTCAGTGTTGGGGGACGGGGTTGGGTGGGGACGGGGTTGGGGAGAACAGGTATGGGCGGGGACGGCGTTGCACTGGGTTGGGGGGACGGCGTTGCACGGGGTTGGGGGGGAACGGGGTTGGGGGTAATGGGGTTGCACAGGGTTGGGGGGATGGGGTTGGGTGGGGATGGGGTTGGGGGAATGGTTTTGGGCGGGGACGGCGTTGCACAGGGTTGGGGGAACGGGGTTGGGGGGTCATTGCATGGGGTTGGACGGGGACGGAGTTGGAGGAACGGGGTTGCACAGAGTTGGGGGAATGGGGTTGGGGGGAACAGCATTGCACAGTGTTGGGGGACGGGTTTGGGCGGGGATGGCATTGCACGGTGTTGGGCGGGTACAGGGATGGGGGAACGTGGTTGGGGGGGAACGGCGTTGCACGGGATTGGGGTACGGGGTTGGGAGGGCGGCGTTGTGGGGGACGGGGTTGGGGGGACGGTGTCAGACGTGGTTGATGGGAGCAGCGTTGGACGCGGTTGGGGGTGGGTGGGGAGACAGGAGCCCCCTGTAAATTGAGATACATCCCACCCAGCCCCTCAGCGTCCCCTGTACACACTGACACATTCCCCCTCCTCAACCCCCCACCTCGGAGCCCCCTGGAAACACTGACACATTCCCCTCCGCCCACCCCTCTCGGAGCCCCCTGGAAACACTGACACATTCCTCTGGTGTATTAATCCGTTCCTGAAAGTTAGTGTCAACATCCCCACAATCACGCTAAATCAGCTTCTATCAAGCTCCCACTCACAATGAAAGCAATAGCTCCCTCTACAAATGGGTGAAATGAACAATCCAAATGATACCCTTCCATTTCCTACACCAAAGCAGTGACTACTCTTCAAGCTGACAATCTGGGCCTCCAATTAATCTCTCTGTTCTAGGAATTCACTGAGTAAATATTAAAGAAATATCCATTATGAACCTGACAGACCACTTTTCAGGGATTCCCCCTGAGGGAGAATGTGTATATTGGGTATCTCCTGAATTGTCCCAACTGCTGGAAGTGTTTCTCCATCGAGATCCTCTGATTCAGAGTCCAGAGGCCGGGGTGTGTGGAAGGACAGGACTGTGAGAGCTATTGTATACCACATCTGACTGTGTCAGTCACAAAAATAAATCTCTCGGTTTGAATCCTGTCATGGTCAGTGAAGATCAGTAATGGACGTCTGATTCCCTGTCTGGGAGAAAACCTTGCTATTTTGCAAGATCAGCATTTTAAATTGAATATTCCCATGTATCAGAACTGCCTCCAGAGTCAGCGATGAACAATGGGCCCTAATTTACACCCAGACATCAATGAGACTCAGAAAGAGTCCTTGCTGTTTCAATAGCGCAATCACAGTGCCACAGCCAAGCCAAGCAAATGAGGGGATTGTTTCTCCCAAAAAAACTTTAGCAACACAGACAGAACGATACCATTTAGCCCCAGGAGCCTGACTGCAGCTTAATAACATTCTTTGTTCTGATTAAAAGATTGTAGGCAGCACGTGGCACAGTGGTTAGAACTGCTGCCTCACAACGCCAGAGACCCGGGTTCATTTGCCGCCTTAGGCGACTGACTGTGCAAACTCCACCCATTCTCCCTGTGTCTGCATGGGTTTCCTCTGGGTGCTTGGGTTTCTTTCCACAGTCACAAAGATGTGCAGGTTAGCTGAATTGGCCATGCTGAATTGGCCGTAGTGTTAGATGTAGGAGAATGGGTCTGGGTGGTTTGCGCTTCGACGGGTCGGTGTGGACTTGTTGGGCCGAAGGGCCTGTTTCCACACTGTAAGTAATCTAATCTAATCAAATGCAAAACATTAACTCTGCTTGTCTCTCTCTACATTAGCTGCCGGTCTGTTTCAAATTTCCAGCAGCCACAGCATTTGTGTTCATTTTAGTAACATCATCGTTAACTTTTCAGAACTCACCCAGTTTCTGCAACATCTTTTGATCCACTTAGTATTGCAAACATTGCAAATTATTCTCTGGAATGTAGTCAGTGATTCCATTCTTGAGGTGGAAATGATCACAGATTCCCAGGTGTTTGAGTGAAGTCATTTCTCCTTATCTCAGTCACTCAGGCTGCTCTCCAGTCCTGAGACTGTGACCCATCGTAGATTCCTATCAGCAGAGACAGCTGCCAACATCAATCCTGCCAATCTCTTTGGTCATAATATCCAATTCAATGAAAACACCTCTTATCACATGCAGTACAGGATATCTGAATCTCACCCACTTATTCAACAATCTCCAGAACCAGGAATAAGTTGGTGCCCCTCTGTTACAAACACTCTGATGGCAACGTGTGCTTCCTTCAGTGAGGAAAACAAATTTGCACCAATCCGGGTCTATCTGTCTGCCTGAGGTTCCAATAAGTGCATTGATGGAAATCACATTGGAAAACCAAATCCCTTTCCAGGTGTTTAAATCAATTCATGCAGAATTTACACAGGAAATCTGCATTATTGGGAGCATAATCTTATTAGTGACAGTCTGTTGCACACAGCAACATGATCCTCTCACAAACACACGCTATTGTTTTATGTTGAAATTGAAATATTAAGCTAAAAAGGTTATGTAAACAATCTACTGCTTGTCACTTTAATAAATGAACTTTCTGATAAGGTAATGCTCAAAGTGTTATAAAGTTGAAGGTGTGTACTCTATCTTTAAGAGGAAGAGAACACTCTTCTGAACTGTGTACTGTATATGACTAGCCAGCAAGCCAAAGTGTACTGGGAAAAGAAACAAATGTAACATTTGGCTGTGAAATATAGACCTATGTTGGTTGCTGTTTTGACAAAATTCAAATTTAACCTATCAGTTTAAATTATACCCCAAGATTCTAAAACCCAATTGAGTTTGAATTTATTGTTTTGCCAGCATCAAGCCAATGAGATGATCTGATGGGGGCGTATAAAATGTGGACATTTTAAAAATTGGTCAGAGAGTAACTGCTGTCTGGGAGAGTCAACATCTTGCTCACCAATAAATTAGGAAAGTCTCTCAATCAAAGGGTACCTTTTCATATGAAACATACTCGGAGTAAAAGAAGACAACGACGACCCAGGGAGATCCTCAGCCAGAAGCAGAAAGACACAAAATTCACGAGTCACTGTGTGGGTTCGATATTAAATTGATGTAATTTTAATAAGTGTCTTACTGAAATAACGTATAGTTATAGAGCTGGAGGCAGATAATATGCAGTGAAGAGAAAGGGAGAGCTTAGATTTATGAATAGTTGTTTAATATTCACTTTGAGTTAAAAATAGATTAATGCTATTTTCTTTAAATAGTGGAATGTGTGAGTTTTCTGTCACTCAGACTTTAACAGATTATGTGGGGAGGTGAACTTTTCTGGGTGTTTGGTTTAACTAACAGAGGGGGGTCACCGTCATGTTGTAACAAAAGAAACACGACAAAGAACAGTACAGCACAGGAGCGGGCCCTTCAGCCCAGAATGTTGTGCTGAATGTGACACCAAATTAAACTCATCCTTTCTTCCTATCTTTGTTCCATATCCTTGTATATTCACATGCTCACCCAAAAACCCCTTAAACAACCCTCTCATTTCTGCCTCCTCCACCATCCCTGGCAACATGTTCCAGATTCCGACCACTCTCTGTGGAAAACATATTACCCCTCACATCTCCTTTGAGCTCTCCCCCTCTCACCTTAAATGCACATTCTCCATTAAAGATATTTCAACTCTGGGTAAAACATTTTGACCAGCAACCTTGTGCATCTCATGGCGCTGCGCTGACTGTCCCTAATTAGGTCATTCTTTACTAAATGCACATAAATCCTATCTGTAAAAATTCTGTCCAAAGCTTCCCAACCACTGAGGCGAGACTCACCAGGCCATAACTTCCTGGATTGTCCCTATTTCCCTTCTTGAAGAGAGGAACACCATAAGCTACTCACCAGTCCTCTGCGACCTTTACACTGGCAAGTGAGGACTCAAAAATCATGTTCAAGACCCCAAAAATCTCCTGTCTTGCCTTTCTCAATAACCTGGGGTAGCTACTGTCGGATCCTCGGGATTAATCCACTTTAATGCTGTTCAAGAAATCTAATGCTTCTTTCTCGACCTCAAAAATACCCGAGCACATTAGCATACTCCACACAAATCTCATTATCCCCAATATTCTTTTCCTGGGTGAATGCCGATGCAAAGTAATTATTTAGGATCTCGTCCACTTCCACTGACTTCAAGCACAAGTTCCTTCCTTTAGTCTTGACTGGCCCGACTTCTTTCCAAGTTATGTGGAAGCTGTGGAAAGAGTGCAGAGTAGATTTACTAGGATATTGCCTGGTATGAAAGGAAGGTCTTACAAGGAAAGGCTGAGGGAATGGAGGCTGTTTTAGTTGGAAAGAAGAAGGTCGAGAGGTGACTTAATTGCCTGCAACAGTAGTAGAATTGCCGACGCAAATGGCATTTAAATGGGCATTGGACATACATATGGGTAATATTGGAAGGTTGTAGGTTAGATAGGAATCAGATTATTTTCAAAGGTCGGTGCAACATTGAGGGCCAAAAGGCCTGTACTGCGCTGTAACGATCCATGTTCACATCCTCTTGTGGCTAATTATCTCCAGAACGATTTGGGATGCTCTTTAACCTTCCTTGCGAAGGGCATGCCCCTCCTTGCTCTGCTCATTCCCTGTTCAGGTTCCTTCCAGCTTTTGTTTTTTTACGTTCATCACATGCCATGCCCGATTCTAGCTTCCCAAACCTTGCATAGGCTTGTTTTTTCCCCTTTTGACTAAATTCCCAGCCTCCCTTGTTATCCAAGGGGCCTTACATTACCAGCCTTATCCCTCCTCCTTACTGGAACATGCTGGTCGTGAACTCCAATCAGCAAGCCTTTAACTAACTCCCACGTGCCCAATATGGCATTGTCTGATGACAGCTCCTCCCAATTAACACTCCCCAGATCCTGCCTAATACTGACATCATTTGCAATCCCACAATTTAGAAACATCCCATTTATTCGTAGCTGCCTGAAAAAAAACTTACGTTGTGATCACTGTTTCCAAAATGGTCTCCCACTGAAAGGTCAGTCACCTGGCCAGGCTCATTCAGCAATATAAGGTCCACTATGGCCCCTACCCCTCCTTTACACTACTATTTCAAGAAACCCTCTTGGATACACTTAATAAACTCTGCACCGTCTCAGCCTCTTGCTCTAAAGTAGTGCCAGCAAATGGTGGGGAAGTTAAAGACACTTTGAGAACTCTGTTGTTATTGCCTCTGCCGAGATATTCTGCCAAGATATTTGTACCTCGAGGTATTGTTGGCAGATTGAGGGTCCTATAGCATAATCCCATTAACTGCATCCTTCTTATCCACATTGCCTCAGTGGGCGAGCCCCTCCAATATGTCCTGAGTGCAGACATAACATTCACCCGATTGGTAATGCAACTCCTCCACCTCTTTTACCCTCCTCTCCATCTCATCTGAAACAATGAAACCCTGGAATATTGAGCAGCCAGTCCTATCCTTCTCCAAACCAAATCTCTGGAATGGCCACAATATCGGATCTGTGCTCATCTACCTTAACTATGTTGCGCCTTGTGTTGAAATTAACACAATCAGCCCATTCGTACAATGGTGTTCATTTCTCTGTATTTCCTTTCTGATTGACTCGTATACATCTTCCGACCTTCCTTACCCCCCATGTGCTGCCCTGCTGCTGTGATTCCCAGGACCTTGCCATTCTAGGTTAAACCCTTCCCTTGTAGCAGGAACAAGCCTCCCAGTGAGGATATCAGTTCCCCTCTAGTTCAGGTCCCAATTATTCAAGATCCTGAAACTCTTCCCCCTATACCAGCTCTTCAGCCATGCATTCATCTCTGCTATCTTTCAATTCCTTGTCTCACAAGCACATGGGACTGGTGGTAACGCAATGATTACTAGCCTCAAGGTTCTGCTTTTCAGTCGTTCCCTACTTCCTGTGCTTACTCCTCAGGATCTCATCCCTCTTTCTACTCGTGTCGTTGGTAGCAATGACCTCTGGCCTCCCATTCTCCCAATTCAGAATTTCAAGCAAATGCTCAGAGATGTCCTTGACCCAGGCACCAGGGATACAACAGTCTCAGACGCAGCCACAGTAACACCTGTCTATGCCCCCAACTAGTGCTTCTCCTCCCATTTTCGCTCCCTTGGATTTTGCCCGACCTTGGTCTACAGCACAGTCAGTTATAGAGTCATAGAGTCCTACAGCACAGAGAGAGGCCCTAAGGGCCAGACTGATCCCTGGCAACCATAATGTCCATCTATGGTCACCCCATTTCCCTGCCCATGCCCCATCTCCTTCTAATCCTTTCCTATCCATGTATTTGTCCAAATGCCTTTTAAATGTTGTTAATGTACCTGCCTCAGCCACTTCCACTGACAGCTCATTCCGTATGAGAATCAGCATCTGTGTAAAAAAGTTGCTGCTAACGTTCCCTTTTATTCTTTCCCCTCTAACGTTAAACTGATGCCCTCTAGTCCTCAATTCTTCAACCCTGGGAAAAAGACTGAATGCATTCACCCTATCCATGCCTCTCATGATCATATACATTTCTATAAGATCTCCCTTATGTCTCCTGTCCTCTGAAGAAAAATGTCCCAGCTTGTCCAACCTCTTCCGATAACTCAGGCCATTGAGTATTATAGACCTGGCTACCGCTGTGCTACTCCCCTGAGAAGCTATCCCCAACAATACACCAGCTCTCTCTCCTTAAACATCCCGCATCCAACCCCATCTTTGTCCCCTGTACGATCCTCAGTTTCCTGCTCTTGCTCCAACCCAACCACGCGGACACCCACCTACCTGATGGAACCTGGATGCTTGGACAGGACAAGATCATGGGTGTTTTTAAACGCAATGAATGGAATTCTGAAATTATATTTGGACTGAATGTAATGTAGAGCAGCGTGAAATGGAGGTGGATGACTTACGTGACTTGCTGTAAGGATACTGACAGTAGAACCTGAGGCGATCGTGAGTATACGGAGGTAGAATGTGGGAAACGAGCTGGGACTGTATTGGAGTAGTCATGGTGAGAGAGAACAAATGCTGGATGGAGGGTTTCAGCAGCTGACGGCCTGACACTGAGGTGAACCATCGGAAACTGTGCAAGTGGCCACCATCTAATAGGACAGAGAAACTGATCCATCGGCCTGAAACTGACTGACCACGTGGCTGTCAATGAATCTAATACAAGTGAATGGAAACATTGCTCAGAGTCTGTTTCTGTAACATTCAACACAACCAGGAAATGGAAAGTGAATAATGAGCTGAAAACAAGGCCACTGCTCTGTTAGAGTCAAAATCATTCAATGTTCAGTCACTGAATATTCTCACCTGCAGAAAGGAATCTCCCAGAATCACAGCAGAAGGAGAAAACAAACTTGGCAGAGACAGAATGAAGCCACCGCCTGCATCACAACAGCTCAGAACAAAGAGGCTGAATTCTCAATCAACTGACAAGCAATACAGATACTTTCAGAGTTACAGATAGAGTTCAGAATTATTCAGGAAACAGACTTATCAGATACATTGGTAGGTGGTGTGTGCCAGAAATCCATGAAATAGCTTTGTGATGTGCCGTTTGTTCGTTGAGAAATTATTCTTTGTTTTCGCTAAGAAGAACAGATGCATAGTTCACTGATTATTAGATTTACAGACAAAGGAAACCTGATCAAGGACTCACAGGTCAATTACACTGTTAGTGACAGTCCATCGCACACAACAACAGCCTGTTACACAGAGAACAGAACAGATTCTAGTTTAACAGAGACACTCTCACAATGAACATCTGCTGCTTTAATAAAAATGTTACCTTTTTGAAGAAAAGGAACATATCACCAATACAGCGAGACTTTTAAACTGCCCGATGTAACTGCAGAGTTTTTAACCAATTCAGTGATCATTGTTTCTATGTATTTTGAAGCTATTTTGAGCAGGGTATGTATCGTGGGTTGGTGTGGACTTGCTGGACTAAGGGCCTGTTTCCACACTGGAGGGATACTATTCAATACAATTGTCAACCTGTCCCACAGCAGGATGGGTAAGGCCCAAGGGGAGTCTCTACCGGGCAGAGGTTGTGTCCCACAGCAGGATGGGTAAGGCCAGAGGGGAGTCTGTACCAGGCAGGGGTTGTGTCCCACAGCAGGATGGGTAAGGCCCGAGGGGAGTCTGTACCGGGCAGGGGTTGTGTCCCACAGCAGGATGGGTAAGGCCAGAGGGGACTCTGTAACGGGCAGGGGTTGTGTCCCACAGCAGGATGGGTAAGGCCAGAGGGGACTCTGTAACGGGCAGGGGTTGTGTCCCACAGCAGGATGGGGAAGGCCCGGGGGGAGTCTGTACTCGGAGGGGTTGTGTCCCACAGCAGGATGGGGAAGGCCCGGGGGGAGTCTGAACCGTGAGGGTCTGTGTCCCACAGCAGGATGGGGAAGGCCCGAGGGGAGTCTGTACCTCGGAGGGGTTGTGTCCCACAGCAGAATGGGTAAGGCCGGAGGGGAGTCTGTACCTCGGAGGGGCTGTGTCCCACAGCAGGATGGGGAAGGCCCGAGGGGTGTCTGTACCGGGAAATGGTCTTGTCCCACACTTCGATGGGCAAGGCCTTGGACAAGTCTGGACCCGGGATGGATAATGTCTGAGGGAAATCTGTACAGGGGAGGCATTGTGTCCCACGTTAGGGTGGGTGAGGCCGGACAGGAATCTGTACAGGGGAGAGTGTGTCCCACAGCATGATGGGTAAGGCCCAAGGGGAGTCTGTACTGGGGACGGGTTGTGTCCCACAGCAGCATAGGTTAGGCCCCAGGGGAGACTGCTCCAGGGAGGGGTTGTGTCCCACAGCAGGATGGTTAAGGACAGTCAATAGTCTATAACGGGGAGGGGTTGTGTCCCACGGTAGGAAGGGTGAGGCCCGAGGGTACTCTGTACCAGGGAGAGTATGCGACCCAAAGTAGGACAGGTAAGGCTCAAGGGTAGACTATACTGGGGAGGGGTTCGTTCCCACAGCAAGATGGGTAAGGTCTGAGGACAGTCTGTACTGGGGATGGAATGTGTTGTACAGCAGAATGGGTAAGGCCAGAGGGAAAACTGTACCCAAGTGGGATTGTGTCCAACAGCAGGGTGGGCAAGGCTCAAGATTAGACTTTATCAGGGAGGAGTTCAGTCCCACAGCAGGATGGGTAAAGCCTAAGGGGAGTCTGTATCAGGGAGGTGTTGTGTCCCACAGCAGAATGGGTAAGGCCTGAGGGCCATCTGTACCGGTGAGGGATTGTGTCCCACTTCAGGATGGTTAAGGCCTAAAGGGCAGTCTGCACCGGGATGGGCAGTCTGCACCCACAGCAGGATGGGTAATTAGATTAGATTACATTAGATTATATTACAGTGTGGAAACAGGCCCTTCGGCCCAACAAGTCCACACTGACCCGCCGACGTGCAACCCACCCATACCCCTACATTTACCCTTACCTAACACTACGGGCAATTTAACATGGCCAATTCACCTGACCTGCACATCTTTGGACTGTGGGAGGAAACCCACGCAGAAACGGGGAGAACATGCAAACTCCACACAGTCAGTCGCCTGAGGCAGGAATTGAACACGGGTCTCTGGCGCTGTGAGGCAGCAGTGCTAACCACTGTGCCACCCACAAATGTACCGGGGAGGGTTTGTGTCCCACAGCAGAATGGGTAAGGCCTGAGGAGTGACCGAGAGCAAAGATTTACTTACAGAGCTGAGGGGCAACATTTTCCACAGAGGACGGTTCATATACAGAATGGACTGCCAATGGCACATGGGAGAAACAAGAACAATTACAACATGGAAAGACATTTGGGCAGGAACATGGAGTGGAGAAGGTTTGAAGGGCCATGGGCCAAACGCAGGGAAATGCAACTCATTCAGTTCAGGAAACCTGTTCAGCATTGATGACTTCGGCCTGAGTGTCATGCAGCACAGGAACAGGCCTTGGGTTATTGGGGGAGTGGACTCTCGTGACAAGGCATGTTGTCGAGACTGAAGTAAGTTAGAGAGATATGGCTGGTCGTCTGGACTGGAGCAGGTTCAAACGTATGAAGTGATTGGTGAGAGGGGAGGAAAGTACCGAGATAGGAACTGTTTTTGGCATTAGAATGATTGAAGACACTGATCCACAAGACAAGCCATAGATTCTGTGTGGGAGAGGGAACACAGAATGGAACATTCCCAGACAGCGTTCCCACCCTCTCCTGGAAGGCCTGATTTCTCCTCTTTTGTACTGATGCTCACTAAGACAGCACAGGCTTAGATTGATAACTGTGACACTCCCGATGTTGTCTTAGTACAACAAAACTTGCAGTAAAGGCAGTGACCGAACCTGGGGTGTGTCTGTATTGTGCTCCCCCTCCAGCACTATAGCTATGTCATGTACCTTTAGCTGATGTTTGGAGCCCTCTCATTGCTCTCTGCACTATGAGTGATCTTACCTCACTGCAGGATTTATTGAAGGCTCCAGATCTCCCTGCCCTGTGTCTCTCTGGCTGACAAACCATCTTCAATGAGGGGTGGATGAGACACCCAGCAGCTGGGAAGTCTATTAGGTCATGACCTTCCTGAGTACCTACAGACAGATAAACAGAATGGGAAATTAGACTGATGCAGTGAGGACTACTCATGTCAAATGGCACTGAGTCCGACAGAAATCTGGAACATCCCAGTCTCCATCGTCTATCTGGAGTGAGAATTCTGTTTGTTCAGGATCTGGAGTAGCTGCAAAAGCGAGGGATACTGACAGAGGCAACAATTAGACCCACACAGTGAGGGATATCACATGGAGAGTTACTAAGTAATATCACCAGAGTGCAAGATCAAACAGTTGTGCAGGAAGAAAGGGTTTAATTCATGTTGCACTGGGACGCTCAACCTATGAGCAGGCGAAGTGATAGCCTAGTGACATTATGTGAGACAATTTATCCAGAAACTCAGCAAGTGTGCTCTGGACACAGGTTCAAATCCCACCATTGCAAATGATTGAATGTGAATTAAATGCTTCAAAAAAGATGTAACTAAAAACCTGTGAGTGAGTATTAAACAATTGCTGATGTTAAGAAAACTCCACCGGGTGCATTCATGTCTTTAGTGAAGTAATCTAAGGTGGGTCTTTCCTCCAATTGTCCTCGACCCCAATAGCCCCGCCCACCTGCACATTGACCTTCTCAAGATGGCGGCTCTGAGGCCCGCGCTCCCTCTTCCCTCAAACAAATGGCGGCCGTCACCCTGGGCCGCTTTCCCGACAGAGACCACCATCTCCTTATCAGGGCCTGGAGGATCTTTTTCGGGTTTTTTCACCTATATCCGCGTCTTGTGAATTCTCTCCGCTCCTTTCTCCCAGTGAGTCTCCCACACGCCACTCTCTGAAGCCGAGCGTAGCCGCACCCGGAGAAAGCTGCTCCAAGTCTCGCCGTGTCCTGGTTAATGTGACACTGCGCATGCCCTTCATAGAAACCAAACTGCGCATGCATCGAAGATTATCAGTGAGTTTATAGAGAATATTAATAACTGCACAGAATCACGGGAGAAATATTAGACATTAGCAATTGCTCTGTCAAGTTACAGTCATTGAGATGGTTCATATCCAAATAGATTTTTCCATCCAACTTAATCATACCGGCCAGGTATGTAAATTTCCAATCATTCTGGGAATTTGAAAATAAGTTTGTTACTCGAGTTGTGTAAATCGATAGGAAATATGTACATTGTCAGATTTACATCTTAACTATGTTGTCAGATTTACATCTTAACGATTTCTTTAAAACCTCACATTGTTTTATGAGAGGGGATAATACTCCACTATGTCGTGAGAATGATCAATCCTGCAAAACAGTTTACTTTCTGACCAATGCTGAAGCGTTCACTCCCGAGAATGCATTGGTCCCGCTCCTCACTCACTCTGTTTGGAGGACCGGGACGCTGCTCTGCCCTCCACTTTCGCCCCTTCCTCCCAATTGCAGTGTTGATTGTGGCGCGACTCAGCAGCTAAGCAACAGAAACATTAAGGGACAAGGGAATAAGAGAGAATCTGGATAAAGTAGACTGGAAACAAAAATTTTATGGTGGGAAGTTGATGACCAGTGGAAGAGTTTCAAAGACATTTTACAAAGGTCTATTCCAGTGAAATGGAAGGACTGTATGAAAAGGCATACTCAGCAATGGGTATCTGAGGAAAGTGATCAAATTAGACCATAAGACCATAAGACATAGGAGTGGAAGTAAGGCCATTCGGCCCATCAAGTCAACTCCGCCATTTAATTATGGCTGATGGGCATTTCAACTTCACTTACCCACATTCTCCCCGTAGCTCTTAATTCCTTGTGACATCAAGAATTTATCAATCTCTGCCTTGAAGACATTTAGCGTCCCAGCCTCCACTGCACTCCATGGCAATGAATTCCACAGGCCCCACGCTCTGGCTGAAGAAATGTTTCCGCATTTCTGTTCTGAATTTATCCCCTCTAATTCTAAGGCAGTGCCCACCGGTCCTAGTCTCCTCACCTAACGGAAACAATTTCCGAGTGTCCACCCTTTCCAAGCCATGTATTATCTTGTAAGTTTCTATTAGATCTCCCTTAACCTTCTAAACTCCAATGAATACAATCCCAGGATCCTCAGCTATTCCTCATATGTTAGACCTACCATTCCAGGGATCATCCGTGTGAATCTCCGCTGGACATGCTCTAGTGCCAGTATGCCCTTCCTGAGGTGTGGGGATCAAAACTGGACACAGTACTCCAAATGGGTCCTAACCAGAGCTTTTTAAAGTCCCAGTAGCACATCGCTGTTTTTATATTCCAACCCTCTTGAGATAAATGACAACATCGCATTCGCTTTCTTAATCACGGATTCAACCTGCATGTTTACCTTGAGAGAATCCTCGACTAGCACTCCCAGATCCCTTTGTACTTTGGCTTTATGAATTTTCTCACCGTTTAGAAAGTAGTCCATGTTTGTATTCATTTTTCCAAAGTGCAAGACCTCGCATTTGCTCACGTTGAATTCCATCAGCCATTTCCTGGACTACTCTCCCAAACTGTCTAGATCCTTCTGCAGCCTCCCCACTTCCTTAGTCCTACTTGCCTGTCCACCTAACTTCGTATCATCAGCAAACTTCGTTGGAATGCCCCCATCCCTTCATCCAGATCATTAATATATCATGTGACCATGCAGGTAACCATGCCTGGGATTCAATCAACAACAAGTCCAGCGGTAACTTTAGTGCAATTGCCGAATGGGCAGACTGTTCAAGTCCAAGTCGTTATCCAAGCAGCTCAGTCCTCAGTCACGCAGTCCCCTCAAGTTCAAACTGCTCAGATTTCTACTATACTTTAAAATGAAGACTCCCAGGAATCTGTGGATAGCACGACTGACTCTCAGAAACGTAGAGAAATTCTATCGAGACGGCCTTCATACAGGAAAATCCTGAATGAACTTTCTTCTGATCCCCCCAGTGTGCCAAGAAATCGATGAGGAGAAATCAGAAGAAGAGACTGTCTCAACCATTACTACAACGATGATGCAGACACCCATCTATCAGATTAGCAGTGGACAATACATTGCTATGACACAGGGGGAAGCAATTCAGCTGGCCAACAATGGTACAGATTAAATGCAAGGACTCCTCACATGAACAATGACCAATACAGCGACAGCCAAGGTTGGAGCAGCCATTATACAGTATGCACAGAGCCCTGATGGACCGCAAATCTTTGTGCCGGGCAGCCAAATGCTTGTTCAAGGTGCTGCTGGAGATGTCCAAACCTATCAGATCTGTAGAACTCCTAACTCCACTGCTGACCAGGGAATGGTTATGGCATCTTCACCAGTCCTGCAAAGCCAGCCCCAGAATGCTGAAGAAACCACTCGTAAATGTGAGGTCCGCCTCATGAGAAACAGGGAAGCAGCTCGAGAGTACCATCGCAAGAAGAAATAGTATGTGAAATGCTTGGAGAATTGGGTTGCTGTTCTGGAAAATCAAGTTGAAAGAGAAGTCGGACAAAGTGGCCAAAAACAGCAGGAAACTAGAACTGGGAAAATGTTAAAGGTCAACCGAAAGCCACAGGAGCTATAAAGAAAAGTAATATAGAACATGAGAAAAATAAACTAGCACAGATTACAAAGACAGAAAGGAAAAGTTTATATAAATATATATAACGAGAAAAGAATGGCTAAAGTAAATGTTGGTCCTTTGGAAAATGAGAAGAAGCATTTAGTTATGGGATATCACAGTGGAGGATACTAATATCTTTCCAGTAACTAGCAAAGAGACAAAGGTAGGTGAGGATTTGGAAACTATCATTATTACAGAACAGCTAGCTTTAGACTGTTTTGAGGTAATTGAGCTAACGAAAGAATAGTCTCCTCACTTTGATGGAATGCATTCCAGGGTACTAAAAGAGATGCTAGGAAAAATAGCAAATTCACTGGCAGTAATTTTCCAAAATTCACTGGAGCCTGTGGCAGTCCCAGCAGACTGCAAAACAGCAAAAGTGACACCAATGTTTTTAAAAGGAGGTAGACAAAAAGTGGGGAATTATGTACCAGTTACTTTATTCTCTGTAGTGGAAAAGATGCTTGGGTCTATTATCAAGGAAGAAATAATAGAGAATCTCGATAGAAATTGTCCCATTGTACAGACACAGCATGAGGGACAGGTCATGCTTGACCAATCTTTTTGAATTCTATGAAGACTTTTCAAGCAAGGTAGACAACGGGGACCCAGTGGATGCGGTGTACCTGGATTGCCAAAAGACCATCAACAAGGTGCTGTGCAAGAGGCTGTTGCATAATATAAGGGTGCATGGCGTTACCGGCAGAGTATTAGCATGAAGATTGGTTGACTAATAGGAAGCAAAGTGTGGGGATAAATGAGCATTATTCTGGCTGGCAATCATTGACAATTAGTGTGCCTCAGGGATCGGTGTTGTGACTGCAATTATTTACAACTGATACAGATGATTTGGAGTTGGAACCACATGTAGGGTGTCAACGTTTGCATGTGACACTAAGATGATTAGCGGAACGAAGTGAGCGGAGGACTGTGAAACTTTGCAGAGGAACATTTCAACATGGAGTGAGTGGGTAATGGTCTGTAAAATGAAATAGAATGTTTGTAAATATAAAGTTTATACTCTTTGGTTGTAGTAACATTAAAAAAAAAATCACTTGAATGTTAAAAAGTTGCATTATTTGCTCTGCAGAGTGACCTAAGCATCCTTCTACATGAAGGTTGGTCACCAGATACAATAATCAGTTCAGAAAGCAAATGGAATTTTGTCCTTCATTGCTGAAGGGATTGTGTTTAAAAGCAGAGGTTTTGTTTCAGCTGTATTTGGGTGTTGGCGTACTGCATGTAGTTTTTGTCTCCTTACTTGAGAAAGGATGTACTGGCACTAGAGGGGGTGCAGAGGAGGTTAACTAGGTTGATTCCAGAGTTGACAGGTTCGTCTTAACAGAGACTGAGTAGATTGGGATTATATTCATTGGAATTCAGAAGAATGAAAACATATAAAATAATGAATGGAATGGATAAAATAGAAGTAGAGAGCTGTTTCCATTGGCAGGTGAAGCTAGGACAAGAGGGCATCACCGCAAGACTAGAGGCAGCAAATTTAAGACTGAATTGACAAGGAACTTCTTGACCTCTATGGAATTCACTGCCCAGGGAAGTAGTTGGTGCTCGTTCAGAAAACGTTTTTAAAACTAGGTTAGATTTTTAAAAATGTAATTAATTAATGAACACGGCGAGAACGTGGGTAAATGGTTCTGTGTCCACGAAATGATCAGCCATGATCTTATTGAATGGCAGAGCAGGCTCGAAGGGCAGGACGGACTTCTACTGTTCCTAGATCTTAGGTTATACTTCCCCCGCTCATTCGTGACTTGGAGGTGTTGGTGTTGGATTGGGATGGACAAAAGTAAAATTCACAGAACACCAGGCTATTGGTCAACAGGATTATTTGGAAGCACTAGGTTTGCTGCTTCTTCATCAGGGGGTTTTGAGATGCTGTTGTCATTTTTGTAACTCATGAACAGCAACAAAAGCCACGAAGCAATCCGCATGCTCCAGCCAACAATGCGCCCCGGGTGATTGATGTCAGCGGCGGACCAATGGAAAGGCAGGGACAGAGCTGGAGGACCTGGCGCACAGTTGGTCCTCCGACCAATCAGGGTGATGTAGGGGCGGGACTAGACTAGACCACTTGATCATCCTCGCGGTCTGTTCGGGATGTGTGGATGGAGAGCTGTTGGTAAAGATAGAAATAAACAGCAGGAAGCGGGAGGGAAATGGTGTCGGTATGGGTTGAGAGGGTTTACAGACATTTGGTGCACATCGAAAATACAAATTTGAAACTCAGTCCCGTTTTTGCAGTAAACGGGAAAATGCCTCATCCAGCGATTGATTCGAGTAAGCACCACCATCTTTATTCGGGGCAACGATTCACTGGACCCGTGCAGCCGCCAGCTTTGTTGGGGGCAATGTTCAGCGGGACGCATGTGCAGCCCTCTCTGGTAGGGAGTCACAGGGCAGGATTTGCACAGAGCATATTCACACCCAGAGAAATGGATTTTTTTTTTCTGGATTTGTTTTTTCATTCATTTAAATGATTTGGATGTGATTAGAGGCGGTACAGTTAGTAAGTTTGCAGGTGACACCAAAATTGGAGGTATTGTGGACAGTGATAAAGGGTATCTCAAAGTACAATGGGATATTGATCGAATGGAACAATGGGCTGGGGAGTGGCAGATAGGGTTTAATTTAGATAAATGTGAGGTGCTGCATTTTAGAAAAGCAAATCAGAGCAGGACTCACACACTGAATTGTAAGATCTTGGAAAATCTTGTGAACAAAGAGACCTTGGAATGTAGGTTCATATTTCCTTGAAAGTAGAGTTGCAGGTAGATACGACAGTGAAGAAGGCATTTGGTATGCTTCCCCTTATTGGTCAGAGCATTGGGTAAAGGAGCTGGACAGGTCATTGGTTAGGTCACTTTTGGAATATTGTGTGTAGTTCTGGTCTCCCTCCCATCAGAAGGAGGCACTGAAACTTGAAAGGTTTGAGAATAGATTTCCAAGGATGTTGCCAGTGTTGGAGGATATGAGTTGCGGGGAGAGGCATAATAGGCTGGGGCCATTTTCCCTGCAGTGTCATAGGCTGAGGTGTGATGTTATAGAGGCTTATAAAAATCGTGAGGGACATTGATAGCATAAGTAGACAAGGGTTGGTAGACCCCAGAACTAGAGGATATAGGTTTAGGGTGGGGTGGGAAATTCAAAAGGAGCCTAAAGGGCAACTAAAATTGTAACATTTCAAAGGCATTTGAATAGGAAGGGTTCAGAGGGATGTTGGCCAAGTGCTGGAAAATGGGAATACATTAGGTTAGAATATCTGGTTGGCAAAGATGGGTTGGACCAAAAAGTCTATTTCTGTGCTAGACATCTGACTGTGGGATCATAAAAGTGAACATTGCTCTGATTCATCTCTGGGCTCCTTGATGTCCACTTGTTTGTTATCTAGCTTTCTCAGTCTCTCGTGTGTATTTTTGCTCTGTGTAGTATTTTACTATTACGTTCACAGTCCTCTTTGTAAATGAATTGTCCACTGCTGCCTGGCTCCTGACCATATACTCTATTATCAGGTTATTTTTTCCACAATATCTTTGACGGTCAAGAGTTCTTTTTTTTCCATAATAAGTGAGTGGATTTTCCTTCCATTTCTGACAGTCAAATTCTGCACCATTTTCATTCCCCCATAAATCATATTGCACTCCCTGAAACATGATGTGTATTTCTCCTTCCACAGATACCAGTGATCAAGGCCAAAGCTCTGTTGCCTGTTGAGAAGGTGATGTTTGACTTCCTTGTAATGCTGCAGTTGGTGCTGTGTTTTAAAAAAATTCTCAAGGTCAGGTTCGTAGGAGAGTAGTCTGACACAGAACAAACGACCAAGAGGCGAGTCTGCTAGAATATGGGCATTTTATTCCCCGCAGCGTCGCCACAACCAGGTTTCATACAACGGGTCTGGCTTATACTCACTCTACATGTTACCGGAACTGGGAGCCGTCAGTTCTCGTAGAGCGGTTGCCAACAACCCACGCTCGGCGGTTAAACGTAACCCCGGAGCAGACTCACCGAACTGGAGACTTTTCCAGCTGATATACTCTTTTCCAGATATAAACATTCATGTGAACAGCAGAGCAAGGCTAAAAAACACATTCCATTCTGGTTACATACAGATAAGAAGATTCACACGGGGAGGTGTGTAATAAGATTCACACGGGACTAAGCAACACCTCCATTCCGGTTAGATTCACACATGTATTGGGACATAATTTTTAACTGTTTCACCACATATGGTGAAGGTGCTCCCACGACGTGGTTGGGTAGGAGACATTACAGAGTATTCACTCAGAGATAGTGAAGAGTAGAAGATATCTGTATAAATCAACACATTTTTAATTTCACAAAATATTGAGAACTTTTGACATAAGGCTACAGATGGAGAATATTATGTCCGGTGACCAAACCTTTGCGAAATAAGCAATTTTTCAGGAATGACTTATAGGAAGAAAGCAGATCTTAGAGGGTGGGAATTCCAGACCGTGTTGCCTTGGAATCTGTAGAAACAGTCACACAGCTGAACTCAAAAATAAACATATCATTGGGAGTCTAAACTGAAATGATTTATTGAGATGTGAAAGTGTGTCTGGTGCATGGAGATAGGAATGATTACAGCCAGGAACAAAGTCAAGGGTGTGAAAGTAAATTGCTGTTGCTTATAAATGGGAGCCTTTTGATGGATCAGCAAGTTCTGGTACAAGTGAACACTTGGGCAGTAGAGTTTTCAATATTCTGGAGATTATAGGGAGGGTGATTGTGGGATGCTGGCCAGGAGTTGGTTTAGATAATGAAATCTAGAGTTCATAAAATGAATGAATGAAAATTTCATTAAATTAGCTGAGACTGTGGTGAGGTCAGATGATATCACTGAAGTCGAAATAGTGGTCTTGGAGTGGGACGGGCTGTTACCTTCAGCTGTTTGTCAGTTTGTGAATCAAGTCTGTAACAAGCTCGGAAGCTGATTGGCCCTGCAAGAACCCAAACTGGGCGTCACTGAGCAGGTTATTGTGAGCATGTGCTTGACAGCACTATCGATGACAACGTCTGTCACTTCACTGCTGAGCGAGTGTGGACTGATGGAGGGAAATTGGCTGGGTTGGATGTGTCCTGCGGTTTTGTGTTGAACAACACTGGGAAACATTTCCCAATATCGGTAGGTGCCAGTGCTGGAGCAGTGCTTGTCTTGGTGGGCAGCAGGTTCTGGAGAAGAAAGTGAGGACTGCAGATGCTGGAGATCAGAGCTGAAAATGTGTAGCTGGAAAAACGCAGCAGGTCAGGCAGCATTCAGAAACTCATTCCTGAAGAAAGGCTCATGCCCGAAACGTCAATTCTTCTGCCCCTTGGATGCTGCCTGACCTGCCTGCGCTTTTCCAGCAACAAATTTTCAGCAAGTTCTGGAGCACAGCTATCAGTATATATTGCCACAATGCTAGCAGGGCCCATAGCCTTTACACTACTTGTCCATTTCTTGATCTGATTTGAAATGGGTTTTCAACCAATTCGATTCACATCTGTGATGTCATGGACAAATGGAGAAGCCTCATCCACTTGGCACTGCTGGCTGAAAATTGCTGAAAATGCTGTCGTCTTATCTGTTGTATGAATGTGTGAGGCCCCTCCATCATTAAGGGTGGGGATATCTGTGATGCTTCCTGCAGTGAGTTGTTTAATTGCCCATCACCATTCCTGACTAGGTGTGACAAAATTGCAGAGCTCAGATCTGATCCACTGGTTGTTGGATCACATAGTTCTATTTGGTGTTGCTTGCACTGTACCTTCACCAGGTTGGCGCCACATTTTCAGGTATGTTTGGTATTGCTCGTGGCATGCCCTGCGGAACTCTCCATTGAAGTAGTGTTGATTCCCCTGGCTTGATGTTAATGGTTGAGTGGGGGATATACCAGGCCATTAGATTACAAAATTGGGCTGGGGTACAGTTCTGGTACTGCTGTTGGCCCACAGTGAGACAGAGGTTGTAGGGTCAAGAGGGCTGATTGTGTTGTTGTATTTTCCAGTGCATTGGTAGATGTAATGTGGTCCATCCAGTTTCATTCCTTTGTTGAGACTGTGCAGTGACTAATACAATGAGTGATTTGATGGGCCACTGTCAGGAATGCAACTTTTGAAAGAAAGGTTTTGTGATTTATACATGAAAGAAGTGAAACTATCATGGTATTCGAACAGATGAAAGACTCAACATACAACCAAGGTATTTTTCAATGGACAATGTCAGTTACGTCACACTATAAATTTTTGCTATAAATGCTGTGCCTTAGAATTGTGCCCTCCACACTCACCTGATGAAGGAGCGGTGCTCCGAAAGCTAGTTTGCTTCCAATTAAACCTGATGGACTATAACCGGTGTTGTGTGATTCTTAACTTAGAATATTACAGCACTACTAACAGGGCTGCATGTAAACAGGCTCAGTCCAGTTAGTCAATACATTTGGAAGGATTGCCTCCAAGTTTAACGACGCAATATTCGTCAAAACCGTCAACTTCAACCTGCAATGTTGTTATTAACAAAAACTGCAGGCTGACATAAAGCTCCCCACCCCACAGCAATGTGGTAACCGGGCCTGGCCCAGGAATTGGAACTGGGACATTTGTGGACCGTGATCTCAAAGGAAGCGAGCAAACACAATTCTGACAGATGAGTTCTCAAAGATGAGTAGCAGGTTTGAGACAAGGCCGGTGGTATACCATCTTGCATTCAGCTTAATTGCATTTCTTATTTACAGTAGTGTTTTGAAAAGTATAAAGAACCAGTTTGTTTTCTGTGGTTGGGGAGTTTTATCCTCGTTGATCACAGTTGCTGCCTCTCGCTCCACAAGTCAAATCATAGGATCTAAACAATAAACTGCAGGTGCTGGTGATCTAAACCCAGAAACAAAGTGCTGGAGAAACTCAGCAGTTCTGAGGGCATTGGTGAAGAGAAAAAAAATTGTTACATTTCAAGTTTTTGTCTGAATGGACAAAAGGTCATTGGACTTGGAACTTACAATGTTTAATTCCCCTCAGAGATGCTGCTGGGCCTGCAGTTCTCCATCACTGTGCTTTCGATATTCAACTTTATTTACAAAACAGATCGGAAAAATACTAATCTGCAAAAGTGAAAGGTTCATTGCAAACATGAGCATAGTTTCCACACTTGAGTTACACAAGCACATCTCGGTTTAAAAACAAGATTTAACTCAAAGTAACATTCCATTTCAAAATTAGCCGAGTTACACCAGTAATAAAGCTCATCCACCCAATGAGGCACTTCAGACAACATCCTGCAGTGTTGCACACAGCCACCTTTACCGAAGAATGATCACATGTCACAAAATTGAAGGCAAAGAGCGTGTCTCTTTACAGGAGCTGAAGTCAAACTCTCAATTTTTGGAAAGATTTTTATTAAACCTGATTGAACATTTAAATCTCAGAGCAAAATCTTTGCTTTTTTTAAACAAAGTGTGTGGGAAACATCCCACATCTTGCTAAAGGTTCAGTTCAGTCTGATACATAGAGCCAAAGGTCAAACAAACATCACACTTTCTTTCACTTCTACAAAGGGCTGACATCACATTTCTTCAGGATTTAAAGTATTTTATAAATTGTTTGTAAAATCATTTGTCACGTTAAAGAACTGGACAATAACTACCATTGTATACAATAAGAGTGAAGCCTGTGACAGCAGATTGAGCTTTGGAGGGCAGTGAATGCACTTTCTAAATTCTGGGAGCACTTTTGGAGACTGTTCCCAGATGGTGATAGTGAGCATATCTGGAATGCACTGTTTAGATTTGGGAATCCTTGGGAAACAGTCTGTGGTTTCACTGATACTTGGTTTGCGTTGTTGGTGTACAGTAAGCAATTCATAAAGTTACTTATGTATTGTTGTTGACTACCTGAATGGTATTCAAATCTGCCAGGTTGCCTTCAATAGTGTGAATGCATCTATTGTAAATATTTCGAATATTCCAGAACTGCCCAGTGCTTGGCAAATTCAGGGGGGACAAAAAAATCACATTGAGTAATTTGAAATTAAGAATGCAAGAGGATTTAACCACTGAAATATTCAATTCAAATAGTTAAATGGAATGCTCACATCTAAAATACCTGTGATCCATAGGAATGGATGGACTGACAGAATTGGGACCAAATTCCGAGCTGGGGAGTGTGAAATGTGCTTTGATAAAGTCACCTGCATTTACCAACAATAATTTGGCAAGCTCGGAAATTTAAAAAAACAATGCGAGCTTCATTGCTGCTCCAGTCGGGTCCCAAGCTCTGTGAAAAAATAACAATGTTCAGGTTTATTGCATACACTCTGAAAGACGTGTTTCTTCAATAGATCTTGCAAGTTTACCAATGAGCATAGCAACATCATTTGGATGGACAAACTTTTGCCAACTCATTTCTTTCCGAGCCTCTATAGCCTGAAGAGTGACCAGAAGCAATTACTCCCCATATGTGGGAACATATGGGGAGTAATTGGGGTGGCACAGTGGTTAGCACTGTTGCCTCACAGCACCAGAGAGCACCAGAGACCCGGGTTCAATTCCCGTCTCAGGTGACTGACTGTGTGGAGATTGCACATTCTCCCCGTTTCTGCGTGGGTTTCCTCCAGGTACTCCGGTTTCCTCCAACAGTCCAAAAATGTGCAGGTCAGGTAAATTGGACATGCTAAATTGTGTTAGGTGTAGGGGAATGGGTCTGGATGGGTTGCGCTTCGGCGGGTCGGTGTTACTTGTTGGGCCGAAGGGCCTGTTTCCACACTGTAATTAATCGAAAAAAAAATTACCGTCGAGGATTTTTCCTTCAGAATTGATTTCCATATATTCAGTGCCCAGAAAAGATAAAAAGCTTGTCACCTTTTATAGAGCAATGATTCAGTGGGAGTAAAACACTCACCTTTTCTTGCTTAATAATCACGCTGCCTAAATTTTAAACATGAACACTTCTTAATAGTTCACGAGATCCTAACGAAATATTTTGTGCAAAACAAATCACATGATACATAGTTATTCAGATAATAAAACAAGTTTGTTCATTGAAGAACCCAGAGGAAAAGGTCATGAAACAATGTGAGTTTGATACACCTCAATTATCATTTCAAGTGCATTCTCTGCATAAATTCTCCTTTTCCTCCTCGAAGTATTCAAATTCTTGAATAATTGAGAGAATGAAGTCACAGTTGTACAACACACAATCAGACCCTTCAGTCCAACTTGCCCATGCTGACCAGATATCCTAAATTAATCTAATCCCAGCATTTGTTCCATATCCATCTTAAACCCTTTCTATTGATTATCATTTTATTTTACTTTATCAGCACTTGAAATACTGACGTTGTTTTCTCTAACATTGGTTAAAGAAATCATAAGTTCATTCATCTAAGTTAATTTTGTAATCTTTCACAAAGAAACAATTGAGAACAAAATATAGCCGAGTGCAAAACAAAATACTGCAGCTGTGCGATATCTGGGAACACTCTAAAGCTGAGGCACTGATACTGCACAAGTTTGTCAGCACGGTTTCAATTACTGACAATAATTTATTAATGCCTTAGCCTTCACATAGTTAAGGTAAATGTGAGATATCTGAATTTCATGAATTGGTTCCTATTGCACTTTGATCAACAAAAAATATTCTTGGTTTAATCTACTCAAAGGAGAAAGTGACGACCAAAGAAGCTGGACATCAGAGTCAAAAAGTGTCATGCTGGAAAAGCACAACAAGTCAGGCAGCATCCGAGAAGCAGGAGAGTTGATGGTTCAGGCATAAGCCCTTCATCAGCAATCACAGGCTTCAGAAAAATAACTGGCATAGACTTATGGCAACACATACGTAGAAAGGTCGAAGCACGTTACTATCTGATTAGAGACTAATTTCAGATTTGTTACCATTCAGTGCAACATTTCAGTATGATATTTACATATGTACCCAAAAGATAAGTTTGGTTAAAATTACAAGCTCTAGAATGATTATAGGATTAAACCTGGAAATAAAGCTGGTGAACAAGAATGGCAAAGTGAAGTCCCACCAGTATCGCCTTGGGCAGTGTCAAGGAAGAATTTGAGAGCAGAGTTGCCACTTTGGAGTAACCTGCAGTCTGGCCAAATTGCAGCAAAAAGCTGTTCAATTTTATCTGCAAACTATTGAATGCAAAATCCTCCTTGCACAATAATGAGGCAGTATTTTGGGATGTCATTTTTAAAATATATTATTTTTAAAGTTACTCACAATTGAGAGTAACAGCTTGGCGCTGTCTGCATAACACAGTACATAAAGGAATTAACAGAAAAAATATTATTACCCAAATTCAGAGTCACTAATTTATTGATATTGCATGGGTCCAGCATTGATAAGTAATCGATTTTTAAAAATAAATATAGATACATTTACTAACTACATTGGGATACAGTCAAGTTTCTTACTGAACAGTGACAGGATTGGACAGAGTCCGCGTGGATTTAAGAGAGGGGAATCATACTTAACAAAGCTACTGAAAGAATCTACAGAGTCAAATATTAAAGTAAGAAATTGCAGGACATTTAGAAAAGCTTATCATTAAACATGGTAGACTGGGTTTTGTGAAAGAGAAATTATCTTTGACAAATTTGCGACAGTTCATTGAGGAGATAACAAGCAGGGCTGATAAAGGGCAATCCAATGATGTTCTGTATTTGGATTTTAAAAATGCAAATGATAAGGTGCTACATAAAAGTCAATTGCTCAATTTAGGAGCTCATGGTATCGGCGTAATGTATTAGCATGGATTGACGATTGGTTTACCACACTGGCTGTTGGTGAGTCCTCACTTGCAGTGTTGTATACAATGTTAGCTCCCATATTTAATAAAGGATAAACCAACATCGGAGACCATTCAAAAAAGATTCAATTAGATGTTTCGAGGACGAAAGTGTTGACCTATCAAGAATAGATAAGCAGGAGTGATCTTATGGAAACAAGATTCTGAGGAGCTTGACAGAGTAGATGTTGACTAGATTTTCTAGCACCAGTGAAGTCTCAAACCAAGGGACATTACATAAGGGAACATTCATTTTAGAAAAAGTAAAGAACTTTTTCTCTGTGAATGGCTAGAATTTCCGCACCCAAACAATTGTGAAAGTTAAGTGTGGGAGGGGAATGGTTGGCTGACTCTTCGGAGGGTTGTTCTGGCTTGTTGGGCTGAAGGACCTGTTTCCACATAGTAGGGAATCTATGATTCTATCTCAAATTATTTTAAAAAAGGGCAAATAGATTTTTGAAATATTGAGCAGTTGAGGGCTATGCGGATCAAGCATAAAAGAGGTATTGAGGTCTGGGTTGGCCAAGCCATGATCTGATAGAATGGGGGAACAAGCTGAAGGCGATGAATGCCCTACTCCTGCACCGATTCCTTGAGGCTCTATTTCATGTTTTTTTTTGTTTCCAAAGAAGAGCGTGATACAATGTGCTTAAGATCTCAGATGTTGTGTAAAGGAGTGAAAATGGGGTGTTTATGTACTGATTCAGAAGGCATTGATTCATCAATCACAGCTATACAGTCATGAGTAGGAAGGCAATCCCCTCCATGAATAAAGGAAATCTACTGCAGAGCTCACACAAAGGGAATTCTTTCCCTCAGTAAACTCTCCCATCACATTACCCAACATATCAGCTGAAGGAGGACACACTGCGCATGTTCTCGCCAACAAAGGGACTCCGGGTGATTGATGTCAGCACCGGACCAATGAAAGGACGGTGGGCGGAGCTGGATGACCTAGCGGGATGTTGGTCCTCCAACCAATCAAAGTGAATGTCGGGCGGAGCTAAACTAAACCATGTGATCACTCGCGCGCTGCGCAGAGTCGCTGTAATGAATGCTCGGGAAGTTATGGAGAGAAAGGATACGGTAAGGAAAAAAATAAATAGGGAAACTGGAGAAAAACTGTGTTGCTATGAGCGGAGATTTTTTTACAAACAAATTGTGCACGTCGGAAAACACAAATTTGAACGTCCCAGTCCCGTGTTTGCAGTAAATGGGGAATTGCCTCAGCGCGGCTGCAGGCCTGAGTGAGCGCCGCCATCTTTATTCGGGACAACGATTCACTGGACATGTGCGGAGCCGCCATCTTTGTAGGGGGCAAGGTGCAGCCAGGCGCATGTGCAGCCTTTCTCTGGTATAGAGTCTTTGTGATCAGAGCAGCCAGTAAAGCTCTGATTCACCTCTGGGCTCCCTCATGACCACTTTGTCAATATCTAGCTTCCTCAGTCTCGAACCATGGGTGTACTTTTGGTCTGTTTACTACTGTATTATTACTTTTATAGACCTTTGCAAATGAGTTTTTCACTGCGGCCCAGCCCCTGACCATGTGCTGCTAGATTATCAGATTATTTTTTTCTTGAATATTTTTGACAGTCAAGAATTCTTTTTTCCAAAAAGCAAGTGTATTTTCCTTCCATTTCTGGCTATCAAATTCTGCACCATTTTCATTCCCTGTAATCCATTTTGCACTCCATGAAACATCAACTGTGTTTCTCCTTCCACAGATCCCAGTGATTAATGCCAAAGCCCTGTTGCTTGTGGAGAGGGTGATGTTTGACTTTCTTGTACAGCTGCAGTTTATGTGGTGAAGGTGCTCCTACAATGTGGTTGGGTAAGAGACATTATAGATTATTCATTACAGCAACAGTGATGATTTGAAAATAATGTCAAATCAACAACAGTTTGTATTTTTATTATCATGCTTATAATTTCACAAAAATACTATTGAGAACTTTAGACATAAGGCCAGAGATGGAGATATTAGGTCAGGTGACCAAAAGTAGGTTTTGAGGGATGTCTTAAAGGTGGAAAACAGACCTGTGAGATTTTGGTTGCAAATTTCAGACCATGCTGCTTCAGCAACTGTAGAAACAGCCACACAGATGAAGTAATGAATTAACAAATTGTTGGGAGTCTCAAAGAAAATGGGTTGTCGAGGTCTCAAAGTGTGTGTGGTGCAGGGAGCTAGGGATTATCACAGCCAGGAATTAAATCAAGTGTGAGAAATTTAAATTGAGGGATATTGGCCACATGCTGGCAGGTGAGACTAGATTGGGTTGGGATATCTGTTTGGCATGGATGGGTTGGACCGAAGGGTCTGTTTCCATGCTGTACATCTCTATGACTCTATGTTGTTGCTTATGAATAGGAGACTTTTGATGAATCAACAAGCAGATATTTAGATGTTCTTGAGATTACAGGGAGGTTGAATATGGGAAGCTGGCCAGGGAGTGAGTTTGGATAATGAAGTCTAGAGATAGCTCATATACTTTCATCACATTGTGTTGAGACAAGGGTGAAATCAGCTCGAAATAGTGATCTTGGAGTGGGGCTGAGCTATCACCCTCACCTCACCGCTGGGATTCAACTGGTTGTCAGTTTGTGAATCAGGCGGTGACACAATCGTGAGCTTATTGGCCCTGGTGGAGCCTAAAGTTGCAGAGCAGCTGTTGCTTGGTAGCCCTGGTGATGACATCTTCCATCACTTTACTGCTGATCGAGTGTAGACTGATAGATGGAAATTGCCTGGGTTGGATTGGTCTGTGCTTTTGTGTTGAACATCCCTGAGCAATGTTCCACATTGTCGGTAGATGCCAGTGCTGGAGCGGTACGTGGCTCGGTGAGTGGCAAGTTCTAGAGCACAAGCCATCAGTATGATTGCCAGAATATTGGCAGGGCCAGTAGCCTTTAACTACTTAACCATTTCTTGATGTGATTCAAACTGAATCGAACTGGTTTAAAACTCACATCTGTGATGTTGGAAACCACTGGAGAAGGCTGAGATGGATCATCCCACTTTGCACTTCTGGCTGCAGATTGCTGCAAATGCTGTCATCTTATCTGGTACATGGGTATGTGAGGCCCCTCCATCAGTAAGGGTGGGGATATCTGTGATGCTTCCTCCAGTGAGTTGTTTAATTGTCCATCACCGTTCACAACTGGATGTGGCAGAACTGCAGAGCTCCGATCTGTTCCATTGGATGTTGGATCACTTAGCTCTGTTGCTTGCTGCTGATGCTGTTTGATATGCAGGTAATTCTGTTTGATAGCTTCACCAGATTAGCACTTCATTTTTAGGTCTGCCTGGTGCTGCTCTTGGCAAGCCCTCCTTTACTGTCCATTGTGATGGGTGAGAGCAGGATTTACAAACCCATGAGATTACAGATTGTGCTGGAGTACAGTTCTGCTGCTGTTGATGTCCCACAGTACCTTATAGATACCCTATTTGAGATTCTACATCTCTTTGAAGTCTGTCCCATTTAGAACGGTGATAGTGCCACTCAACACAGCGGAGGTTTTCTCAACTTTAAGGCAAGGCATTGTCTCCAAAAGGAACATGTGATGGTCGTTCTTACCGATACTGTCATGGCCAGACATATCTGCAGCTTGTCAATTCATAACAATGAGATCAAGTATGTTTTTTTCCTTCTTGTTGGTTCCCTCACCACACGCTGCAGACTCAGTTGAGCAGCTATGTCCTTTAGGACCTGGCCAGCTCAGTCAGTAATTCTGTTGCAGAGCCAGTCTCGATTGTGGACATTGAAATCCTGTACCCAGAGTATGTTTGACACCATTTTGTTGCCTCAGTGCTTCCTCCAAACGTTCAACATGAAGGAGAACTGATCCATCAGCCAAGGGAGGACGGTACATGGTAATCAGCAGGAGCCATGAAACTCCCAGGGCGAATCCTCCCTGTCTGTACACCACTGTGCCACCACCTCTGTCTGGTCTGTGCTGCCGGTGGGACAGGACATATCCAGAGATTTTAGGAGAAATTGAAGACTGCAGATGCTGGAGGTCAGAGTCGATAGTGTGGTGCTGGAAAAGCACACCAGATCAGACTGATGAAGGGCTGAGGCTCAAAACGTCGATTCTCCTGCTCCTCTGATGCTGCCTGACTGTTGTGCTTTTCCAGCATGTGGTGTAAAATTCCAAGCAGTGGAATGTGGTGAAACGGTTAAAAATTATGTCCCAATACATGTGTGAATCTAACCGGAATGGAGGTGTTGCTTAGTCCCGTGTGAATCTTCTTATCTGTATGTAACCAGAATGGAATGTGTTTTTTAGCCTTGCTCTGCTGTTCACATGAATGTTTATATCTGGAAAAGAGTATATCAGCTGGAAAAGTCTCCAGTTCGGTGAGTCTGCTCCGGGGTTACGTTTAACCGCCGAGCGTGGGTTGTTGGCAACCGCTCTACGAGAACTGACGGCTCCCAGTTTTGGTAACATGTAGAGTGAGTATAAGCCAGACCCGTTGTGGCGACGCTGCGGGGAATAAAATGCCCATATTCTAGCAGACTCGCCTCTTGGTCGTTTGTTCTGTGTCAGACTACTCTCCTACGAACCTGACCTTGAGAATTTTTTAAAACACAGCACCACACTCTCGATATCGAGGGATGGTGATGGTGGTGTCTGGTCATTGTCTGTAAGGGATGATTCCGTGAATATGACTATGTCAGGCTGCTTCTTGACTAGTCTGAGGTACAGCTCTCCACATTTTGGCACCAAAAACCAGATGTTAGTGAGGAGGACGTTGCACCATCGAGAGGGCTGATTCTGTGGTTGTAATTTCTGGTGCCTTGTTAGATGCCACATGGTCCATCCAGTTTCATTCCTGTGTTGAGACTTTGCAGTGATTAGTACAGTGAGTAGCTGGCTGGGCCGCTGTCAGGTTGGCAGGATTTTTTTTACCATTGACAATGGTTTCATGGAAATCAGGAGATTCCTAATTCCAGTTATTTTTTCGTGAATTCAGATTCCACCATCTATAAAGATGGGATTCGAACCAGGACTTCAGTCGTTTGTTTTAATATTCTGGATAAAAGCTAAACACATCAGGTTTGTTCACTCATTTTAAATATCACTAACCCTGGATTTGTTTCTTTGTAAAACACTGTCCATCATCCTGTCTCCTCTATCCTCCCCTCCAATAACATGAGTGAGGAGCACATGGAGTTTCTCTGTCACCATGACTGAGATAATCCGATCTGCTGCTTCCCTCCCTCCCACTAGCCCACCGAGCCAAACTGCCTCACGTGGTGTTCCTGGTTTTTGTCCTAAACCTACATCTTTCTCCAGTCTCTTGTTAAGCCTTATCAGAGCTCATCTTTACAATTTACCCAAAGCTTGCTAAACCACAGACTTTCCAACACTCTGTCTCCTCCTCCTCCTCACCGATTCACAGATATTGTTCCTTGTTCTGGCTGTCTGTCTTTTCTGGTTATGCCCTTCTCTCCCCTTCTTTGAAAAACTTCCTTTTGACCTCACGGTTTTTGGAAAATCCTGCTCCATTTCCACTCTCTCTTTCCTTTCTGAATTCCTTGCATTTGGTGTCCCTCCAGTATCTATCCTTGCTCTCTCCTGTATCTCACCTACATACTGCCAGGAGTTGACATTGTGAAAAAGCACCATGTTAGGTTTCACATGTACACTGACACTGTCCAGCTCTCCCTCCCCACCATCCCTCTCCATTGTTCCACTGTTACTCAGTTACCAAACTGCTTATCACATTCCCACTACTTGATTAGCTGCAGTTTCCTCCAATGAAACATTGTAACGGTTAAACCCATTGCCTTCAGTTGTTATTCCAAACTCCTTTCTCTTACTGCTGAGCCTCTCCCTCTCCCTGGTAACTGTCTGAGGCAGAAATACGTTCTTCACAATATTGCTGTTATATTTGACCCTAAGGTGACCTTCTGATCAGACATCTGCACAATCCCAAACACCAGGGAATTCCAATCTCTTAAACATTGTTTGTCTCCACCTCACCCCAGCTCCATTGCTACTGAAACCCCTTACCCGCCTCTGTGTCGCCTTAAACTTGACGAATCTGAAGCAGAACCCTTGATTCCGCGACTGACCCAGAATCTGGTTCCAGACTCCCTTTTCAGTATTAACACTCGGAAACATCCACTCAGTATTTATCCTGTCAAACCCCTTAAGAATCCCATCTGTCTCAATGAGATCACCTCTCTTTCTCCAAAATCCAGTGAGTAGAGTCCCAACCTGTTCAGCCTTTATTTAAAAGATAATCTCTCCAAACCAGGGATCATCCCAGTGAATCTTCCCTGCTGAAAAATATGTTGCTGGAAAAGCACAGCAGGTCAGGCAGCATCCAAGGAGCAGGAGAATCAATGTTTCGGGCATAAGCCCTTCTTCAGCTTATGCCCAAAACGTTGATTCTCCTTCTGCTTGGATGCTGCCTGACCTGCTGCGCTTTTCCAGCAACACATTTTTCAGCTCTGATCTCCAGCATCTGCAGTCCGCACTTTCTACTAGTGAATCTTCCCTGAAATGCCTCCAATAAAGTGACACATTCCTTATCTAAAGGGACCAAAACTGCTCACATTACTCCAGATATGGTGGTCTCACCACCACTTCCTCACGTTACTCTCAGGTATATACTCCAAACTCTCATACTGAAAACCCTCTAAACAAAACATTCCATTCCCCTTCCTGATGACCTGTTGTAACTATGTACAGTAATCCTGCGCCAGGAGGAGGGGATGGTGTGGGTTTCTAACTTGAACTGAGAGTGACAGATTTTATAAACTTGTATTACAGGATATTACAGGTGGACATTCAGATGGTAATCTCAGTAAATGTTCTGCCAAACTCTGAATTACTCAGTACATCAGGACATGGATTGTGAGTATTGCGTTCCAGATCAATCCTATTTGCTGCTTAAAAATTCTCCTTTGAATCATCACATTTTCTCAAAAGGTCTCCCCAAACCATCATGTGTTATGTAATCCTTTTATAATGATGTGATGAGTATAAGGTTTATTATTCGAATGTGTAATTTTTGTATAAGGATGCCTCAGAGAGGGAGCAGAATATTCTTAAAGGGGAGAATAACCATTTTGAGGGGAGGCTGTTGTTTATTGGTATCAATGACATAGGAATAGAAGATTTCACATTGTTGGATCATTCAAATCTCTTGTGGGGTAGAATTGACCTTCATCAGAAGGTTGGATTGTACCTGCACTGAAAGGGAAGAGTTGCTAGTTCTATTCAGGAGGCATTAAACCAGTGAAGGAATGGAGGTAAACTCAAAAGAGTGAGGAAAGAGCCAAGTCTGCGGCTGGTACAGTTCAGGCGTCAAACAGTCAAGGCAGGCAAGGGCAAGGCACAGAATGAGGTAGGACTGAGCAGTTACACTGCATTTATTTCAATGCAGGAGGCCCGATAGGTCAGGCAGAGGAGCTCAGGGTATGGTTTTGAACATGGCACTGGGATATTACAGCAATTACAGAGGTATGACTTAGGAATGGTTAGGACCAGGAGCTTATTGTTCCAAGGTATAGATGCTATAGCAAGGATAGAAAGGGGGCAACAGAGCAGGGGGGTGAGATGGTTTTGATGAGGGATAACATTATGGCTGGGCTTCAGGAGGATAATCCTGGAAGTACATCCAGGCAAGTTGTGCAGGTGAAACTGAGAAATAAATAGTCAGCCGGGAATTGAGAAGCAAATTTACTAACAGATCACTTATCTGTAAGAATAGTATGATTGTATACAAGACTTGACCTTTTTTAATTCATTCACAGGATGAGGGTGTCACTGGCTGGGCCTCAAGGGCAGTTAAGATTCAACCATGTTGCTGTCGGTCTGGAGTCACATGCAGGCCAGACCAGGTAAGGATGGCAGATTCCTTCCCTGAAGGATATTAGTGAATCTCATTGTTTGTTTTTGCAACAATCAACAATGGACTCATGGTCTTTAATATATTCTTACTTCCAAATTTTTATTGGATTCACATTCCACTGTCTGCTGTGACGGGATCCAAACCCTGGGACCCAGAACGTTATCTGGGTGACTGGATTATCCATCTAGCGATAGTATCACTAGACCATTTGGGAAGGGTGGTGGGGTCTGACTGTAGGTAGCGGAAATTGCAGAGGTTAATGTGCTGTATCTGGAGATTCGTGGGGTGGCAGGTGAGGACCGGTGGATTATATTCTTATTGTGGTTGGAGGGGTGGGGGGGAAGGTGGAGGTACGGGAAGTGGAGGATATGCATTGGAGGGAATTTTTGATCACGTGGGAGGGAAATGCAGTCCTTGAAATAGGAATCCTTTCTGGGATGTCCTGGAGTGGAATTGCTTTTCCTGGAAGCAGATATGGCAGAGGCGGAGGAATTGGGAGGACAGGTTCATGTTTTTACAGGGATATACTCAAGGGAAATCAGATGAGCAAAAAGGGAACATGAAATATCTCTAGGAAATGGTTTAAGTAGAATCCAAAGCGATTCTACAAATATATCAAGGATAAAAGAAAAAACAGACAAAGAATACAACTTCTTAAAGACCAAGAAGGCCATCTGTGGAACAACAGGAGGTGGGAGAGATACTATGCTACTCTTTTCTGGAGAGTATGGAGAACTTGATAGTTAACAACAGTGATAACTTGAAAAGTGTCCATGTTACAGAGGAGGTGGTACTGGATGTCTTAAATAGCATCAAGGTAGATAAATCTCTGGGTCCTGATCAGGTGTATCCCAGAAATTTGTGGAAAGCTAGGAAAGCAGTGCCCCTCCCTGAGGTATTTATATCATCGTTTGTGACAGGTGAGGTGCTGGAAGACAGGTGTTATTTTAAAAAGGTGGTAAGGAAAGGCCAGGGAACAAGAGAACTGGCAGCCTGAGGTCAGTGGTAGGCAAGTTGTTGGAAGGGATTATGAGGGATAGGATTTACATGTATTTGGAAAGACCAGGAAAGATTAAGGATAGTCAACATGACTTTGTGTGAGTAATTCTCTCTTTCTAACTTGATTTGAGTTTTTTTGAAGATGTGACAAAGATGATTGATGAAGACAGACTGTGGACGCTGTCTATATGGACACTGAACGATGTTCCACAAAGCAGACTGGTTAGCAGACTGGTTAGTTGGGAGAACTAGCCATTTGGATACAAAACTGGCTTGAAGGTAGGAGGCAGAGGGTGGTGATGGAGGGTTGCTTTGCGGACTGGAGGCGTGTGAGCAGCAGTGTGCTGCAGGAATGGATATTCGGTTCTCAAATAAATGACGTGGATGTGAATATATGAGATATAGTCAGTGGTTTTACAGAAGACACCAAAATTGGTGTAGTGGACAGCGAAGAAGGTTCGCTCAGAATACAACAGGATCTTGATCAGATGGGCCAATGGAGCAAAGAATGGCAGACGGAGTTCAATTTAGATAAATGCGAGGTGCTGCATTTTGGAAAGGCAAATCAGGGCAGGATTTATACACTTAATGGTAAAGTCCTTCGGAGTGTTGCTGAACAAAGAGACCATGGAGTTCAGATTCATTGTTCGTTGAAAGTAGAGTCGCAGATAGGCAGACTAGTGAAAGTGGTGTTTGGTATGCTTATATTTATTGGTCGATGCATTGAATACAGAAGCTGGGGCATCATATTGTGGCTGGACAGGACATTGATTAAGCCATTTCAGGAATTCTGTTTTAAGTTCAAAATCCCCTGTTCTGGGAAGGATGTTCTGAATCTTGAAAGAGTTCAGACAAGATTGACAAAGACTTTGCCAGGGTTGGAGGATTTGGGCTACAAGGAGAGGCTGGAGGTAATTTCCCTGGAGAGTCAAAGATTGAGAGGTGACTTCATGTAGATTTGTAAAATCATGAGGGGCATGGATAAGGTGAACAGCCAGGGTCTTTCCCCCCCAGGTTAGGTGGTTCCAAAACAAGATCACATGGGCTTAAGTCAAGAGAGCAAAGATTTAAAAGGATCTGAGGAGCAAAGTTTTCAAGCTGGGTGTGGTGTGTGTATTGGATGAGCTGCCAGATGAAGTAGTGGAGGCTGATACAATTACAACATTTGAAAGGCATCTGATTGGGTAATGAATAGGAAGGGTTTCGAGGGATAGGGATCAATAGCTGGGAATAGGATTCCATTAGTTTAGGATTCCTAGTTGGCATGGACAAATTGGACCAAAGGTCTGTTTCTGTGCTGTACATCTCTATGACACGAATAAATGAAAATAAGATGTGTTCCTCTTTTGTAGAGAGCTAGCAGAAGCACAGATAATTGTATTTGGAGCTGAGAAGGTTAAGCAGTGAGTTTGACCAGCTGCAAATTTGTGTCTAGGATATTTAATTTGCAGAGAGAAGGGAATTGTTAACAATGTCACAATTTGTGTAACTATTTTCAGGTAATTGGCAAATAATATGTGAACATGTGAACATTATTTTATTCAGTAAGGTCTGAGCATCTGGAACAGTCTGATTGGCAGCTGGACACAGACTCAGCAGTTATTCATAAACAGATTTGGAATTTTACTTTTTAGGGGAAGATTTGGGGGGCTCTGGGCAAATGGGAAGGGAATTGGGACAGATGTGCAGCATCTCCAGAGGGAGAGAGTACAGTCCCAACGGGCTGAATAGCCCCCATCCCCTGTGCTCTGTGATACTGCACCATTCACTGAATGATGAACCTCATCCCATGGCAGATAGAGGGAGGATCCCACTACTCACCTCACAATGGGTCTCGTGTGATTGATGTCAGCGCAGGCAGAGGGCCGTACTGGAGGACCAGGTCGTACCAGTTTGTCTTCCAACCAATCGGAGTGAATGAGGGCATCCTCAAGGCTGGAACTAAAGAAAGGCACATATCGCAGAGATTTGAGAAACTGGAGGTCATGAGATAGGGAGCGTTCTGTGGCTGGTGAGGAATTATAGAAATAAGGAAGAGTTGTGAGGCTGGATGAGGTGACAGTGATCGGGAGAGTTGAGGATGGAGGAATTTAGAGTTAGTAAGGGTTAGAGTCATAATGTTATACAGCAAGGAAACAGGCCCTGAGGTCCAACCAGTCCATGCCAACCATAATTCCAAACTGAACGAATTGTACCTGCCTCCGCTTGGTCCACATCCATCCAAATATTTCCTATTTATGTACTTATCTGAATGTATTTTAAATATTGTAATTGTATTCACAGCTACCACTTCCTCTGAAAATTCATTCCACACGTATATAATTTTTTAAAACCCTCATGTCTTTTCTCAAACCTTTCTCATTTCTTCTCAAAATGGATGCACCCGGGTTTTGAATCCCCCTCTCCCCCGGCTATTCACCTTATCTACACTCTTTTTTTCTGATTTTATAAAACTCTAATAAGGTCACCCCTCAACCTTGTGCACGCCAGTGAAAAAAAAATTCCCAGCCTATCCAGCCTCTCCTTAGAACACAATCCCTCCATTCATGGCAACATGCAGGTAAATCTCTTCTGAACCTGCTCCAATTTAATAATATCCTTCCTATAACAGCACAACCAGAACTGGACAGAGTATTCCAGAAGAGGCCTCCCCAACGTCTTGTACATTCTCAACATAACGTCCCAACTCCTGTACTCAAAGGTCTGAACAATGAAGGTAAGTGTGCTAAGCACCTTCTTAACCACCCTGTCTACATGTGACACAAACTTCCAAGACGTGAAGCCCTCGGTGTTTTCGTTCCCATATCACTACTCAAGGCCCTACTTTTATTGAGTGTAAGTCCTACCCTCGTTTGTTTTGTCAGGATGTAATATTTTGCATTTATTCCAATCCAAAAGTCCTTCAAGTATAAAGGCAGAAGGAGTATAATTAAGAGGGAAATCAGGAGGCAAAAAGGGGAAGTGAGATAGCTTTGGCGAATAGGGTTAAGGATAATCCAAAGGGCTTTTATAAATACATTATGAACAAAAGGCTAACTAGGAGAAAATAGAGATCAGCAAGGCAGTCTTTGTGTGGGGCTTCAGGCGATGGGCGAGATAGGGAAACAAGTACTTTGCATCAGTGTTTACTGTGAAGAAGTACATGGGCGATATAGAATGTGGGGAAATAAATGGTGACATCTTGAAAAATGTCCATATTACAGAGGAGGAGGTGCTGGATGAGTTGCTAAGGAGCTGGTGCAGGGGAAAATGATTCACATTTTTGGATCATTGTGATCTCCTCTGGAGTAGAGTTGACCTGCATAAGAAGGATGGATTGTATCTGATTTGGAAGGTGTCTAATATCTGGGCAGGGAGATTTATTAATGCCACTCAGGAGGCATTAAACCAGTGAGGAAGTGGTTGTGATTGCAAATAGATAGTGAGAAAAGAGGTATGTCTGAGGCTGGTACAGTTCTGAGGTCAAATAGTCAAGGCAGGCAAGGGCAAAGCAGAGAATGAGGTCAGACTGAGTAGTTACACTGCATTTATTTCAATGCAAGAGGCCTGACAGGGAAGGCAGATGGGCTTAGGGTATGGTTTTGAACATGGCACTGGGATATTATGGGTATTACAGAAACGTGGCTCAGGGATGGATAGGACTGGCAGCTTAATGTTTCAGAGTATAGATGCTATAGGAAGAATAGAAACGGGGCCAAGAGAGGAGGGGGAGTAGCGTTTTTTATTAGGGATAGCATTATGTTTGTGCTTAGGGAATATATTCATGGGAGTACGCCCAGTGAAGTTATTTGGGTGGAACTGGGAAATAAGAAAGGGATGATCACCTTATTGGGGTTGTCTGCGTGGATTTCATCCGGGTTCTCTGGTTTCCTCCCACAGTGCAACGATGTGCAGAGTAGATTGGATTATCCAGGCTGAATTTCCCGTAGTGTTCGGGGATGTGTAGGTTGGGTGGCCCTGGAAAATGCAACGTTACAGGGGGAGGTTAGGAGGCTCTGAGCGTCAGTATCGATGTGATGGGCTGAATGGTCTCATTCCACACTGTTGGGATTCTGGGATTCTCTGATAATTCTACTAGTTTTAAAATAGTTACAGAAAATAATAGACCAGATTGTCCAATTTAGAAACTTAACTTTTCAAAGGTCAATTTTGATGGCACAAGGCAAAAACTTTCATCTGACCCCTCAAACCTGCTCTGCCATTCAATAAGATCAGGGTTGATCTTTTCATGGCCTCAGCTCCATATTCCTGCTCTCTCACCATAACCCTTAATTCCTTTCCTGTTCACAAATCTACCTTTTGCCTTAAAGGCAAATAAAGTTGATAGCTCAACTGCTTCACTCAGCAGGGAATTCCACAGATTCACAACCCTTTAGCTGAAGAAGTTACTCCTGAACTCAGTCCTAAATCTGCTCCACCTTATTTTGACGCTATGTTCTCTAGTTTCACCCGCGCCTGGTGAAAATAAACTCCCTGCTTCTATCTTACTTACTCCCTTCATAATTTTGTTTTTTTACCCCATCCAACCTCCCATTCTTCTAAATTACAATGAGTATAGAACCAGTTTTCTCAATCTCTCCACATACACCAACCCTCTCAACTCCAGGCCCAAACTAGTGACCCTTCTCTGCACCCCCTCCAGTGCTAGTACATCTTCGCTGAAGTAAGGAGATCAAACCTGTACCCAGTACTCCAGGTGTGGCCTGTACAGCTGCAGCATAACCATCCCTCGAGCAAGGAAGCACAATATTCCGTTCACTGCCTTAATTACCTGCTGCACCTGCAAACCAACTTCCTGTGATTCATGCAGAAGGACACACAGCTCCCTCTGCACAGCAGCCTGCTGCAAGTTTTCACCATTTTATCATCCAGTTTGCTGTGAGTTCGACCAAAATGGATGACCCCACATTTCCCAACATTGTCCTCCATCTGCCAGATCCTTACCCACTCACTCAACCTATCTGTATCCCTGTGCAGACTTACGGTGGCCTCTGCACACATTGCTCTACCTCATCTTTCTATCAAATCTGAACTCTGACACCGTACACTTGGTCCTCAACTCCAAAACATTTGTGTAAATTGTAAACAGTTGTAGTGCCAACACAAATCCAAACACCCATTTATCCCCATTCTTTACTTTTTGTTGGTTAACCCATCCTGTATCCATGCTAATACATTACCTGTAACGCCGTGCAGCCTTTATCTTATACAGCAGCCTTTCATGTGGCAACTTGTCGATTATTTTCTGGAAATCCAGATACACCACATCCACCGGGTCCCCCTTGTCCAACGCATTTGTGATGTCCTCAAATAGTTCAAGTAAATGCGTTAAACATGAGCTGCCTTTCATGAATCCATGCTGTGTCTGCTCAATGGGATAGTTTCTGCCCAGATAACTCGCTACTACTTCCTTGAGAGGTTCAAGCATTTTCTCCACTACAGAAGTTAAACTAATGGGTGTTTTTTTTTAAATAGTGGCATCACATTTGCAGCTTTCCAATCTGTCAGATACGTCCCAGAGTCCAGCAAATCTTCGCGAATTATCATGAACACATTTGCTATTTTCCCGGCCATCTCTTTTAGCCCCTGGGATGCATTCCATCACGGCCAGGCACCCCTTTTACCTTTGGGCTGTTACCTTTCCCAACACTTCCTCTTTACTGAGAATGATTGATTCTCTGTCCATATCTGCCATTGCCTCCATAGACCTGTAAAAATGAGACAATGAGAGTACACAGACAGTATGTTCCTGTTAAGGGCAAGGCTGGGAGGCGTAGAGAATGCTGCCTGTCGAGAGAAATTGAGGCTCTGGTCAAGAAAATGAAGGAGGGATATGGCAGGTACAGACAGCTGGGTTTTAGTGGATCCCTGGAGGAGTATAGAGACAGTAGGAGAATACTTGAGGGAAACCAGGAGGGCAAAAAGGGGACAAGCAATGGCTTTGGGAAATAGGTTTAAGGAGAATCCAAAGAGATTCTAGAAATACACTAAGGACAAAGAGTGACCAGGCAGAGAATAGGGATCCTCAAAGATCAACAAGACTGACTATGGAACCGCAGGAGGTTGGAAAGATTCTATATGAATATTACACATTGGTTTTTTACTGAAAAACAATATGGAAGCTAGAGAATTTGCACAAATAAATAGTGATAACTTGGCAAGTGTCCATGTTACAGAGGAGGATACTCTGAATGTCTTAAAATGGATAAAGGTGGATAAATCCCTGGGACCTGATCAGATGTATCCCAGAAATTTGTGGGAAGCTAGGGAAGTGATTGTTGGGCCCCTCCCTGAGATATTTGTGTCATCAATAACTACAGGTGAGGTGCTGGAAGATGTGTGCCATTATTTGAGAAAGGTGGTAAGGAAAAGCCAGGGAACTATAGACCGGTGAGCCTGAAGTCAGTGGCAGGCAAGTTGTTGGAAGGGATTCTAAGGGACAGGATTTGCATGTAATTGGAAAGGCAAATAATTGGGGAGAATCAGCATGGCTTTGTGCATGGACATCGTTAACTTGGACTTCAGGAAGACACAATGTTCCACATAACAACAGACTGGTTAGCAAGTTCAACATCATAGAATACGGGGAGAACTAGCTATTTGGATTTTTTAAAAAATGGCTGAAAGGTCATTCATCACAGAGATATACAGCACAGAAACAGACCCTTCGGTCCAACCCATCCATGCCAACCAGATATTCCAGCCCAATCTATACCACCTTCCAGCACCCGGCCCATATCCCTCCAAATCTTTCCTATTCATATACCTATCTAGATGCCTTTTAAATGTTGCAATTGTACTTGCCTCCACCACTTCCTCTGGAAACTCATTCCATACACGTACCACCCTCTGCGTGTAAACGTTGCCCCTCAGGTCTCTTTTATATCTTTCCCCTCCCACCCTAAACCTATGCCCTCTAGTTCTGGAAGCCCCCACTCCAGGGAGGAGACTTTGTCTATTTATCTTATTTATCCTATCCATGCCGCTCATGATTTTATGTACCTCTGTGAGGTCACCCCTCAGCCTCCGACACTCCCGGGAAAACAGCCCCAGCCTATTCAACCTCCCCTTGTCGTGATTTCGACCAGGAGCAGATTTGTCTCCAGGATATTTAGTTGACAGAGAGGGAAAGTAGAAAGTTTGTCACAATTTTTAGTAACTGCATTCATGTAACTGGCAAATAATGCAAGGTAAAAATGTGAAGATTATTTTACTGAGTCAGTTCTGAGCATCTGGAACAGTTTGAACAACGGCTGAATGCAGATTCAACAGTTACTGTCAAAACAAATGTGGAATTCAACTTTTTAAGGAAAGATTTGGAGGGCTATGGACAGATGGGAGGGGAGTTGGGACAGATTTGCAGCATCTGCAGAGGGAGAAAGTACAGCTCAAATGGGCTGAATAGCCCCCAGCCCTTATACTCTGTGATAATGCCCCATTCACTGTGAATGATGAAGCTCATCCCTCCGCAGAGCCATCGAGCCATAGAGATGTACTGCACAGAAACAGACCCTTCGGTCAAACTCGTCCATGCTGACCAGATGTCTTAACCTAATCAAGTCCTATTTGCCAGCACTTGGCATATATCCCTCTATACCCTTCCTATTCATATACCCATTCAGATGCGTTTCAGATGGTGTAATTGTACCAGGCTCCACCACTTGTCCTGACCGAAAATTCAATGCATGTAGCATCCTCTGATTGACAGAAGTTGCCCCTTAAGTCCCTTTTAAATATTTTCCCTGTCAACTTAAACCTATGCCCTCTCGTTCTGGACCTGTCTATTTATCCCATTCATGCCCCTCATGGTTTTATAAAACTCAATGAGGTCACCCTTCAGCCTCCAACACTTATGGGAGGATCTCACCAACATGACACAATGGGGCCCAGGTGATTGACAGCAGCTGCAGACCAATAGGAGAGTTGGCGTGATCCTCCAGCCAATAGAGGTGAATGAGGGGTGTGGCCAGCAGGCCAACACGTGACCATGAGCTGTGCAGGCGCAGTGTCACTGTGAGGGGGGGACTCAGTGAGTGTGATGGGAGTGGCATAGACTGGGAGAAAAATGGAGTTTGCGGGTACTGGGGCGGTTTATAAACACACGGTGTAGGCTGCTTGACATGAATTACAAGCTCCCGCTAAATAAAAACCAGAAAAAACTGCGGATGATGGAAATGATAAACAACAACCAGAAAGTGCTGGAAAAGCTCAGCAGGTCTGGCAGCATCTGTGAAGACAAGTCATAGTTAACATTTCTGATCCTATGAACCTTCCTCAGAACTGATGTGACTGAGGAAAAAATGTTGGTTTATATGCAGAAGGTATAGGTTAAAGAGTAAATGATTGGGAATAGAGCCCAAAGAGAGAGAGAGGAGAAATTGGACAAAGGAGTGTATATCGATCTGGCTGGGGGAGGGTGAATAGCTGTTTATGGGGACTGTTAGTGGCTAATCACAGATAGTGTGTAATAGCAGGCTATGTAATAACAAGGCCTGGTGTGTGAGGTAGGGGGCTAGGATGCTAGGACGTGGGAGAGTTCAGGATCTAAAATTATTGAATTTGATATTGAGGCCAAAGGGCTGAAGGGTCCCCGGTGATGAGGTTTTCTTCTTCCAGCTTCATTAACATGTGGCACTGGAAACGCACAGCAGGTCAGGCAGCATCCAAGTAGCTGGAGAATCGACATTTTAGGTATATGCCCTTCATCAGGAATGTGCGGTGTGGGAAAGAGTGCTGAGAAATAAATAGGAGAGGGTGTGTAGGTTGGGGGGGAAGGGAGCTAGGAAGGCAATAGGTAGATGCAGATGGGAGGTAATGGTGAGAGGGTGGAGTGGATAATGGGGAAGGAAGATGGACAGATGGGTCAGTTCAAGAGGCCAGTGCCGAGTTGGAGGGTTGGAGCTAGGATAAGGTGGGGTGAGGGGAGATGAGGAAACATTGATGCTGTGTGGTTGAAGGGTCCCAAGGCGGACAATGAGGTGTTATTCCTCCAGGCTTCGGATGGGTCGATTTGGCGATGGAGGCAGCCCAGAATCTGCATGTCCTTGGCGGAGTGGGAGGGGCCGTTGAAGTTGTCGGCCACAGGGCAGTGTGGTTGGTTGGTACGTGTCCCAGAAATGTTCCCTGAAATATTCCGCAAGTTGGCGTCCTGTCTCCCCACTGTAGAGGAGACCACATCGAGAGCAAAGGACTCAATAGGTGAAATGTTTGAATGTAAGAACTATCTCTGCTGAATGTGGAAGGATCCTGTGGTGCCTTGGATGGAGGTGAGGGGAAGGTGTGGGCACAGGTTTTCCACCTCTTGCTATGGCGAGCGAAGGTGCTGGGAGTAGAGGATGGGTTGGTGGGGAGTGTGGATCTAACAAGGAAGTCACAGAGAGAATGGTCTCCGATGAATGCTGAAAGGGCTGGGGAGGGAAATATATCTCTGATGGGGTCTGATTGTAGGTGGTGGAAATGGTGGAGGATGATGTGTTGTACCTGGGTGGAATGTGAGGACTTAGGGGATTCTATCCTTGTTGCAGTTGAAGGAGTTGGGATCAAGGGTGGAGGTGTGGGAAGTAGAGGAGATACGGTGGAGGGTATTGTTGACCACATGGGAGGGGAAATTGCTGTAATTGAAATACGGAGCCATTTGGTATGTTCTGGAGTGTTCTGCCAGTTTGTATCAAGCTTCACTGGAACATTGCAGTAAGTATGAGACAGGGATGTTGGCCAGGGAACAGGCTCGTGTGTTGAAGTGGCAGGCAACTGGAAGCTCAGGGTCTTTTTGCGGCAGAACGTACATCAGCCACCATTTCCATCACATCCACTGAGATGCTGCCAGACACCGGTTCCTGTTCCCTCCATTAACAGCTATGCGCACTCCCAGCCAGATCGCTATCCAGTCCTTTTTCTTTCCAAATGTTCCTTCGGGCTCTGTCCCCACCTATTATTCACTCTTTAACCCCTATCTCCTTTGCCATTGCACTGGGAGCTAAATTGCCCATAGTTTTCAGAGACGTTTAGGTTAGGTGCAAGATAAATATTTGTCTTTACTATTCATCCTGCACTGACTGTGAGTTTTGTTGTGTGAATTCACTTTATGGGATATTAATTGAGACTTGGATCTCAAAAACAGGTTTTTACAGTCAGCAGAGACATCAGGACCTGAATATAATTGGCATTTAACTGTGAAAACAGAAAGGTTTTTCTGTTCTGTCTGAGAGAAAATATCATTTAGTGGGCGGCACGGTGGCACAGTGGTTAGCACTGCTGCCTCACAGTGCCTGAGACCTGGGTTCAATTCCTGCCTCAGGCGACTGACTGTGTGGAGTTTGCACGTTCTCCCCGTGTCTGCGTGGGTTTCCTCCGGGTGCTCCGGTTTCCTCCCACAGTCCAAAGATGTGTCGTGTCAGGTGAATTGGCCATACTAAATTGCCCGTAGTGTGAGGTAAGGGGTAAATGTAGGGGTATGGGTGGGTTTCGCTTCGGCGGGTCGGTGTGGACTTGTTGGGCCGAAGGGCCTGTTTCCACACTGTAAAGTAATCTAAATCTAATCGTCAATACTTTTGTAAAGCAAAAATCAGAGAGATGGACAAATTTGTGGCTGGATCACCCTTTGGGTGTGTGCTCTGTTCTGGGCCCTGCAGCTGAGGAAGGAGATATTGGCCTGAGAGGGAGCACAGATTTATCCAAATTGCACCTCATCTCTTTGCAGGAACTGTCAGATTTAGTCCCCAATCACCCACTTCGTAATGTTAATCTGTAAACTCCTTATTTTCGGTTCTCTGCAAGCTACCCATTAAAATTCCTTATGAACTAAAATTCCAGCATCTTTTCAGGTGGAATGTTCCAGATTCTGACAACTGAAAATGACAGGGCTGCACTGAGAGTGCTGCTTGGCTCAGTGAGTGTGTTTTGGAGTTGGGTGAAAACAATGAGGTGAGACAGGGAGAAGGTGAAGCTGAAACTCAGGTTTAGTTCAGGCCATTCAGAAATTCACATGGCCCCAATGGGAATAGCCAATTTTTATGAGATACCTGCTGAATATTTTGTAACAGATTTTAAAGTATAACATGTCAGCTTAAGTAAAGGTCGGGGATTTAGATTATAATGGACATGCTTGAAGTGAAGAAAGGTTGCTAGCTCATTTAAGTTCTCTCGCGATAGGAGAACTAGCTGAATCTAGAGAGACATTGTTACAGGAGACCTCAGATCCACGGTGTTCTCCTCTTGTACAATGTGGGAAATAAGGGATGCTTCTAGTGTCCCTGGCGACAATATGTGCAGGAAGTGTGCCCATCTGCAGTTACTGGGAAACTGCTTTTCAGATCTGAAGCTGTGAGTGGACTCACTGTGGAGCATCTGCAACACTGAGGATGTTATGGACAGCACGTTCAGTGAGTTAGGAAAGGGAATGGATGACTATCAGATCAAGTAAAAGGCTCAGGAAGGAAATGCAGGAGTTCCCACTGATCATCCCGTTATCAAACAGATACTGTATCCAGCTTCGGATTCTGCAAAGAACAGGAGGAAAGAGAGTGACGGGGATTCAATAGTCAGGAGTACAGACAGGCACTTCTGTGGCCACAGACATGAATCCAGGATAGTATGTTACCTCCCTGGTGCCAGGATCCGGGATAGCATGGATAGGTTATTGGACATTGTGGAACTGGAGGGTAAACAGCCAGTGGGGTCAGAGTCTCTGGTATTAAACTGTTGAACACAATGCCCCCATCTTCTCCATATTGGTCATCAAACACACATGCCCACTGCGATCATCTCATACCTTTTTGATATTAGAATAGATGATAGATGATTGGTTAATGTTTTGGGGAGGCAAATGAGCAGAGAGGTTTAGTAGGAAATGCTGGAGCTCAGGGTGCAGGAATCTGAGTTAAAAATGGGCTATCCTCAAGGCTGGAATTACAGAAAGGCACTTAGCAGAGAGATTTGTGGGGATCGAGATTACAGAGATAGGGAGGATTGTGTGATTGGAGGATGTTACAGAGATGCTTATGATAGCAGAGATAAGGAAGAGTTGTGAAGCTTCATGAGGTGACAGTGATAGGGAGAGTTGTGAGCACGAAGACACCGAGAGTTAAGAGTTTCAAAGTTATATATCATGGAAATGGACCCTGTGGTCTAACCAATCCATGTCGACTATAATTCCACCTAAACTAATCACACCTGCCTCTGCTTGGCATATATCCCTCCAAATATTTCCTATTTATGTACTTATCCAAATATCTTTTAAGTATTGTAATTGTATTCACAGCTACCACTTCCTCTGGAAGTTCAACCCATAAGTGCAAAAATAGAAAAGCTCATGTCTTTTTAAAATCTTTGTCATCTCTTCTCAAACTGTATGCACCGGTGTCTTGAATCCCCCTCCCATGCAGCCATTCATCTTATCTACATACTCCATGATTTTATAAACCTCTAATAAGGTCACCCCTCAACCTCCTGCTCTCCAGTGACAGACATCCCAGCCTATCCATCCTCTCCTTCTAAAACAATCCTTCCGTTCATGGCAACATCCTGGGAAACATCTTCTGAACCTTCTCCAATTTAATGACATCCTTCCTCTAACAGGGGGACCAGAACTGAACACAGTGAAGAGGCCTCACCAACATCATGTATAACCTCATGACAGTGTCCCAACTCCTATACCTAAAGGTCTGAGCAATGAAGGTAAGCGTGCTAAACACCCACTTAACCACCCTGTCTACATGTGACACAAACTGCAAAGACCTGAACTCCTCGGTCTCTTTGTTCCACATCACTTCTCAAGGCCTTACTTTTAATTAGTGTAATTAATTAAATGAGGCTAAAGGAGATGTTTGTTTTATTAAATATAATATCTTACATTTATTCAAATTAAATTCCATCTGCCACATTTCAGCCCATTCACCCAATTGATCAGGATCCCTCTGTATTCGTGGATAACCTTTTGTTACTGTCTACCTTAACAGTTTTTGATGTCACCCACAAACAAACCATGCTTTGTATATTCTAATTCAAACCATCTACACACATGACAAACAAAAATGGACCCAGCACCGATTCCTGGAGAACACTGCTGGTTTTTCACACAACCCTCCACTATTACTGTCTCCTATTGTTCAGCTAATTTTGTATCCAGTTGGCAAGCTCTTGCTGAATCCCATGGGATCGAACTTTACAACTTCGTCTCCCCTGCACAACATTTTTAAAGGCTTTACTAAAGTCCAAATAAACAATGTCTGCCACTCTGCCCTCATCGATCTTCTTGGTGACTACCTTAAAAATCTCCATCAAGTCTGTGAGACACCCTGTTAAGTAACCATGTTGAGTGTCCCTAATCATTCCTTAACTCTCCAAATACATGCAAATCCTATCCTTCCGAATCGCCTCCAGCGGCTTACCCACCACTGAGGTCTACAGTTCCTAGGCTGCTCATTATACCCCTTCTTGAACAAAGGTACAACATTAGCCACTCTCCAGTCATCAGGCAGCTCACCTGTAGTTATCGATTACACAACTATTTCTCCATGGTGCCCACAATTACCTCTCACCCAAACTGTTCCCGTCCTATCACTTCCGTCACTTGCCCTGTCTGATCAGACAAGAAAAGGTCAGGTGTTGCTTGCTTCCTGATAGGAACATTTAAATATTGATAAAGAACATTTCTTGAACTCATTTAACACATTCTTTACCAACCAAACCGTTCACACTATCGTAATCACCTACTACTATAACCTTATTGTTGTGACTGTATATCGGAGATCTCTCTGTATATTTGTTCCTTATGTTCTCCCTGATTATTGCAGCGTCTATAGTGCCATCCGACCAAGGTGATTTTTTTTTAAAGTTTGAAAACACAATTTTTAAAAAATCTTTCCTCTGTGATTTAAATATAAATCTCTTTTTGTTTATTCACTCAGATGTGGATGTTTACCCTGAGGGCAGTTGAGAGTTAACCACATTGCTGTGGGTCTGGAGTCACATGTTGGCCAGACCGGGTGAGGATGACAGTTTCCTTCCCTAAAGGGCATTAGTGAACCAGATGGGTTTTTTCCTAACAGTCGATAATAGTTTCATGGTCATCATTAGCCTTTTCATTCGAGATTTTATTGATATCAGATGCCACCATCAGCCATGATGCTACCATCTAACCGTAATCCTCGGAACATTGCTCATATCACTCGTCTAGCAAGAATATCATCTGGCCTTTGCCTTCCTTTTTAGCAATGTATTTTTTTAAAAAAAGCTCCATCATTCTACGTGTACAATTTGAGGTAAAATTACACACATGCAATTTCTGAAGCTGGAGGGGGATTACAGAGACTGAGAGGGATGTGGGTCTAGTGGGGGATTGTTGTCCAAACATCACTGTGGTGTATATGGACTGCAGCATTTCAGGGAGGCCGTTCACCACCATTTCTCCAAGACACATAAAGGTGGTCAATAAATACTGGTCTGGGCAGCAAAGGCAACCTCCAGTGAATAAAACTGAGCAGTGACCTCTCCCAGCTGACTACTTGTGAAGGTATAAACCTCTCTGGAAATGCAGCTTGGAGAAAAGAGAAACAAACAGTGACATTTCATAGCTGCCCTCAGAGAGACCTTGCTCTCTGAGCTGCTCACAGCCAGGATCAGCTCAGTGGGTTTCAGTCTCTTGAAACATCCATTTTAGACGGTTTTATTATATTAATAGTGAGAAAGGTGAGGGTTTCTTTTTCATGTCTTTCGGTCTGTTGTTTAAATGTTTAAAATATAAAGCGTAAGCATTAAGTTATTCTCGGGAGTATTTTTCGAGCAGTAAGACTGTGCCTTTGTCTTGGTCTGTAGATTGTTAAGGCAGAAAGATGGCCTGTTGTCGATTGGTGTGCTGTTCCTGTCGGATGTTGGAGTTTAGAGAGAGTTTCAATGATCCTGATGATTGTGTCAGCAGGAAGTGTTTTTGCAAATCCTATCAGATCACATGGATTGGTGAAGGAGTGATTGAAGGCAGTGAGGAATTGACAGGGGTCAGGGGTGTGATAGGTGGCAGTCTCAGGATTGCAGGATACTGCAGATACAGTCAGGTAGGTGGGTTACCTCCAGGAAAGCTAGGAGGGGTAGGCAAGTACTGCAGGAATATCCAGTGGTTATCCCCAGCTCAAACAAGTGTACTGTTTTGGAAAATGTAGGGGATAATAGACTTTCAGGAGAATATAGCACTGACTGCCAAGTTACTGCGACTGAGACTGGCTCTAACATAATGTAAGGTATACCCAGTTCCAAACAAACGACGGTGTTAGGGGACACTCTAGTCAGGGACACAGTCTGCCATTTCTGCAGCTGACAGTGAGACATCAGAATGGGGTGGTGCCTCCCTGATGCTAGGGTCAAGGATGCCTTGGAGAGGGTGCAGAATATTCTCAAAGGGGAGAATAGCCAGTGGGAGGACATTGTACATTGATACCAATGGCATAGGAAGGGGAAAGTATGGGGTCCTGATGAGCAGGGAGATTTGCTAGTTCCACTCGGGAGGCATTAAACCAGTGAGGGAGTTGGAATAAACCTAAAGAGATAGTGAGAAAAGAGGTATGTCCGAGGCTGGTACTGTTCAGATTAGACTGTCGAGGCAGGCAAGAGCAAGCCACAGAATAAAGTGGGACGGACCAGTTACACTGAATTTATTTCAGTGCAAGAAGCCTGACAGGTCAGGCAGATGGACTCAGGGTATGGTTTTGAACATGGCACTGGGATATTATAGCAATTACAGAGGCATCACTCAGGGATGGATAGGACTAGCAGCTTAATATTCCAGGGTGTAGATGCGATAGAAAGGGGGCAACAGTACAGGGGGAGTGGCGTCTTTGATTAGGGATAACATTACAGCTGGGCTTCGGGAGGATATTCCTGGGAGTACATCCAGGCAAGTTACTTGGGTGGTACTGAGAAATAAGGAAGGGATGACCATCTTACTGGGATTGTATTATAGACTCTCTCCCAATAGTCAGCGGGGAATTGAGACACAATTTTACCAGGAGACCTCAGTTATCTGTAAGAATAATATGGATACAATGATAAGGGTTTTAACTTTACCAACATGGCCTCGGAGTGCTGTAGTGTTAAGGGCTTGGATGGAAAGGTATTTGTTCAGTGTGTACGAGAACATTTCAGATTCAGTTTGTAGAATGTACCTACTAGAGAAGGAACAAAACCTGACCTGTTTTCTTTATTCATTCACAGGATGAGGCTGTCACTGGCTTGGCCAGCATTTATTGCTTCGTTTACCCAGAGGGCAGTTAAGAATCAACCACGTTGCTATAGGTCTGGAGTTACATGCAGACCAGACCAGGTAAGGATGGCATTTTCCTTCCCTAAAGGTCATGAGTGAACTAGATGGGATTTCCCAACAATTGACAATGGATTCATTGTTGTCACAAAATTAATTTTTCCAGATATTTATTGAATTCACGTTCCAAAATCTGCCGTGATGGGATTCAAACCCAGGTCCCCAGAGCGTTATCTGTTTCTCGGGATTAACGGTCTAGCGATAATTTCACTCCATTATCACTGCCACTTAGAAAATGAGGCAGGGTGAGTGACTGAGTTATCAGTGGGGCAGCACATCAGCACCAAAGATCTTGTGGCTTAGTGGTTAGCGCTGCTTCCTCAGCACCAGGGACCTGGGTTTGATTCCAGCCTCGGGCGACTCTGTGTTGGAGTTGGCACGTTCTCCCCAGTGTCTGTGAGGGTTTCCTTCGGGTGTTCCAGTTTGCTCCCACAGTTCAAAGATGTGTAGGTTAGTTGGATGAATCATGTTAAATTTCCCATAGTGTCCAGATGCAGTAGATGAGGTTTTGGGATGTGCAGAGAAATCTCTGCCTGATGTGAAAAAGATCCTTTTCGGGTCTTGGACAGAGGTCAGAGGGAGGTGTGGCCGCATGTTTTACATCTCCCGTGGCGGCAAGGGAGGGTCAAGGGTGTGGAGCATGGGTTGGTGGGAGGGGGTGGGCCTAACAAGGGTGTTGCTGAGGGAATGGTCTCTGTGGAACGCAGATAGGGATGGAGAGGGAAATATGTCTGTGGTGGTGGGATCCGACTTTAGGTAGCAGAAATAACAGAGGTTAATGCACTGTATCTGGAGATTAGTGGGGTGGAAGGTGAAGATTGCAAGGTTATAATCTTATTGTGGTTGAAGTGGTGGGATAAAGGTGGAGGTGCAGGAAGTGGAGGGTATGCATTGGAGGGCATTGTTGATCAAGTGAGAGGGAAATTGTGGTCCTTGAAGTAGGAGGCCTTTCTGGGATGTCCTGGGGTGGAATTGCTGCTCCTGGGAGCAGATATGGCAGAGGCAGAGGAATTGGGAGTACAGGATCATGCTTTTATACTTGAGGGAAATCAGGAGAGCAAAAATAAGACATGAAATAGCTTCAGGCACTGGTTTAAGTAGAATCCAAAGAGATTAAACAAATATATCACAGACAAAAGATTAACTGGACCAGAGAATAGGACCCCTTAAAGATCAACAAGGCTGTCTATGGAACCACAGGGAGTGGGAAAGATATGCAAATATTTCATGTCATTTTTTACTGGAGAAGGATATGGAAACTCAAGAGTTTGGAGAAATAAACAGAGATACCTTGAAAAGTGTCCCTGTTACAGAGGAGGTGGTACTGGATGTCTTAAATGGCATCAAGGTTGATAATGTCCTGGGACCTGATCAGGTGTATCTCAGAACTTTCTGGAAATCTAGAAGTGATTGTTGGGCCTCTCCTGAGATATTTGTATCGTTGATAGCGACAGGTGAGGTGCCATTATTTTAAAAAGGTGGAAAGGAGAGGCCATGGAACAAGAGAACAGTGAGCCTGAAGTCAGTGGCAGGCAAGTTGTTCGCAGGGATTCTGAGGGACAAGATATCCATCTATTAGGAAAGGTAAGGAATGATCAGGGAGAGTCAATGTGGCTTTGTACATGCACAATTGTGTCTCACTAGCTTAACTGAATGTTTTGAAGTGACAAAGAAAATTGATGAAGCCAGGCGGTGAATGTTGTTTATGTGGACATTCAACAAGGTTCCACAAAGCAGACTGGTTAGCAGGGTTAGATAACATGGAATGCAGGGAGAGCAAGCCATTTGGATACAAAACTGACTTGAAGGTAGGAGACAGAGGGTGGTGATGGAGGGTTGCTTTGCGGACTGGAGGCCTGTGGGCAGCAGTGTGTTACAAGGATCGATATTGGGTCCTTAAATAATTGACTTGGATGTGAATGTGTAAGGTATGGTCAGTAGGTTTACGGAAGGCACCAAAATTGGAGGTGTAGTGGACAGTGAAGAAGGTTAGTTCAGAATGCAACAGGATCTTGATCAGATGGGCCAATGGCGCAGATGGAGTTCAATTTAGACAAATGTGAGCTGTTGGATTTCGGAAAGGCAAATCTGGGCAGGACTTATACACTTAAAGTCCTGGGGAGTGTTGCTGAACAAAGAGACATTGGAGTGCAGGTTCATAGTTCCTTGAAAGTCGAGTCACAGGTAGGCGGGTAGTGAATGCAGTGTTTGGTACACTCCCCGTTATTGGTCAATGCATTGAATGCAGCTGTTGTGACGTCATATTGTGGTTGTACAGGACATTGATTAATGCTCTTCTGGGATTCTGTTTTCAGTTCCAATCTCCCTGTTCTCGGAATGATGTTGTGAAACTTCAAAGGTTTCAGAAAAGGTTTGCAAGGACTTTGCCAGGGTTGGACGGGTTGAGCTATTGGGAAATGCTGAATAGGTTGGGACTATTTTCCCTGGAGAGTTAGAGACTGAGAGGTGACCTTATAAATGTTTATAAGATCATGATGGACCTGGATAAGGTGAGCAGTCAGGGACTTTTTCCCAGGTTCTGTGGGTTCAGAACTAGAGGACACAGGCTTAAGATGAGAGGGAAAAGATTTAAAAGGGATCTTAGGGCATCTTTTTCTCAATGAACAGAGTTATCAGAATTTGGAACATTCCACCTGAAAAGGTGCTAGGATTTGAGTCCATAAGGAGTTTACAGGTTAACATTATGAATTGGGTGATTGGGACTAAATCTGACAGTTCCTACAAAGAAATGAAGTGCAATTTGGATCAATCTATGCTCCCTCTCAGGCCAAAAAAGACCCTGAGCTCCAGGTTGCCTGCCACTTTAACACACGAGCGTGTTCCCTGGCCAACATCTGTCTCATGCTTAGGTGCAGTGTTCCAGTGAAGCTTGATGCAAGCTGGCAGAACACTCCAGAACATACCAAATGGACCATATTTCAAGGACTGCAATTTCCCCCCACATGTGGTCAACCCCAATGCCCTCCAGTGTATCTCCTCCACTTCTGACACCACTGCCCTTGAACCCCACCCCTCCAACCCTTAACTCACACACATTGTTATCACATTGCCTGCCATTACACACTACCCATGATTAACCACTAATTGTCTCCTTTGACAGCTATCCCCCACCTACATCACTCAACGATTGGAGCTGCCAAGGACACAAACATCTGGAATATCCTCCCTAACCCCCTCTGTCCTCCGTTAAGATTGTTGGGCCTCTCCTGAGATATTTGTATCATTGATAGCGACAGGTGAGGTGCCATTATTTTTGAAAAGGTGGTAAGGAAAGGCCATGGAACAAGAGAACAGTGAGCCTGAAGTCAGTGGCAGGCAAGTTGTTGGAAAGGATTCTAAAGGACAGGATATACGTGTATTTGGAATTGATTAGGGAGAGTTAAAGTGGCTTTGTGCAAAATCGTGTCTCACTAACTTGAGTGTGTTTTGTTTCTTGAAGAAGTGACAAAGACAATTGATGATGGCAGCCTGTGGACGTTGTCTACATGGGAATTGAACAAGGTTCCACAAAGCAGACTGGTTAGCAAGGTTAGATAACATGGAATGCTGGGAGAACGAACCATTTAGATACAAAACTGGCTTGAAGGTAGGAGACAGAGTGGTGATGTAGGGTTGCTTTGTGGACTGGAGGCCTGTGAGCAGCAGTGTGCTGCAGCAATGGATATTGGGGCCTTCAACAAATGACTTGGATGTGAATATATGAGATATGGTCAGAAGGCACTAAAATTGGAGGTGTAGTGGGCAGTATAGAAAGTTAGTTCAGAATACAACAGGATCTTGTTCAGATGGGCCATTGGAACGAAAAATGACAGACTGAGTTCAATTTAGATAAATGTGAGCTATTGTATTTTGGAAAGGCAAATCAGGACAGGACTTATGCACTTAATGGTAAAGTCCTGGGGAGTGTTGCTGAACAAAGAGACCTTGGAGTTCAGGTTCATTGTTCCTTGAAAGTAGAGTCGCAGGTAGGCAGACAAGTGAAGGTGGTGTACAGTATGCTTATATTTATTAGTCAATGCATTGAATACGGAAGCTGGGACGTCATATTGTGGCTTGACAGGACATTGATTAAGCCATTTCAGGAATTCTGCTTTCAGTTCGAATATCCCTGTTTTGGATGTTATGAAATTTGAAAGGAGTCAGACAAGATTTGCAAAAACATTGCCAGGGTTGAAGGATTTGGGCTACAGGGCTACTGGGGCTATTTTCCCTGAAGAGTCAAAGACAGAGGTGACTTTATGGAGATTTATAAATCGTGAGGGGCATAGATACGGTCTTTCCCCCCCAGGTGAGGTGGGTCCAAAACAAGAGCACATGGGCTTAAGTTGAGAGGGCAAAGATTTAAAAGGGATCTAAGGGGCAACGTTTTCAAGCAGAGTGTGGTGTGTGTTTGTGGAATGAGCTGCCAGATGAAGTAGTGGAGACTGATACAATTACAACATTTGAAAGGCATCCGTGAATGGGATGGGTTTTGAGGGATAGGGCCCAATAGCTGGCAAATGGGACTCCAGTAGTTTAGGATCCCGAGTCGGCATGAACGAATTGGACTGAAGGTCTGTTTCTGTGCTGTCCATCTCTATGACACTAATAAATTAAGATGCGTTCCTCTTTTGTGGAGAGCTAGCAGAAGCACAGATAATTGTCCTTGGAGCTGAGACGGTTAAGCAGTGATTTGGACCAGGTGCAGATTTGTTTCCAAACAATTAATTTGCAGAGAGAGAGGAATTGTTAGCACGATCACAATTTTTTGGATCTTCTTTCAGGTAACTGGCAAATAATGCAGAGTGAAAATGGGAACATTATTTCACTCAGTAAGTTCTGCGCACCTGGAATAGGCTGAACGGCAGCTGGACACAGATTCAGCAGGTGTTCTCAAACAGATTTATAATTTTACCTTTTAAGGAAAGACTTAGTGGGCTTTGGGCAAGTGAGAGGGGAGTTGGGATAGATTTGCAGCATCTCCAGAGGGAGAGAGTACAGTCCCAATGGGCTGAATAGCCCCCAGAACCTGTGCTCTGTGATACTGCCCCATTCACTGTGAATGATGAAGCTCATCACAGGGCAGGGAGAGAGAGGATCCCACCACTCACCTCACAATGGGGCCCGGCTGATTGATCTCAAACAAGTACACTGTTTCGGAAAGCGTCGGAGGTCACCCTCTCAGGGGCATATCGCACTGACAAGCAAGGTACTGGTACAGAGACTGGCTCCAATGTAATGTGAGGTATATGAGGTTCCTGGTGATCGATGGTGACAGGGGATTCGCTGGTATAGGGCACAGACTGCCGTTTCTGCAGCTGACAGTGAGACATCAGAATGGGTGGTACCTCCCTGGTGCCAGGGACAAGGATGTCTCGGAGAGGGAGCAGAGTATTCTCAAAAGGGAGTATGATCAGTGGGAGCTCATTATACATTAGTACCAATGACAACGGAAGAGGAAAGGATGAGGTCCTGACGATAGAATATAGCAAATTGTCCTGGAGGATAGAAAGTAGGTCTTCGTGGGTAGTAATATCTGGATTACTCTTTGTGCCACATGCTAGTGAGAGTAGGAACAGCAGGATAGAGCAGATGAATGTGTGGCTAAGGATCTGGTGCAGGGGAGAAGGATTGCCATGTTTGGATCATTGGAATCTCTGCTGGGGTAGAATTGACGTGCATAAGAAGGATGGATTGTACCTGAATTGGAAGGTGTCTAATATCCAGGCAGGGAGATTTGCTAGTGCTACTCAGGAGGCATTAAACCAGTGAGGGAGTGGGGGGTAAACCTAAAGAGATAGTGAGAGAAGAGGTATGTCTGAGGCTGGTACAGTTGAGAAGTTAGACAGTCAAGGCAGGCAAGGGCAAGGCACAGAACGAGGAAGGACCGAGCAGTTTCACTGCATTTATTTCAGTGCAAGAGGCCTGACAGGGAAGGCAGATGAGCTGAGGATTTGGTTTTGAACATTGGACTGGGATATCATGAATATTACAGAAACGTGGCTCAGTGATGGATGGGTATAGATGCAATGGGAAGGATAGAAAGAGGGACGAGAGGAGGCAGAATGGCATTTTGGATTAGGGGTACCTTTATGGTTGTGCTCAGGGAGGATATTATTGGGAGTATTTCCAGTGAAGTTATTTGGATGGACTGGGAAATAAGAAAGGGATGATCACCTTGTTGTGGTTGTCTGCTTGGGTTTCGTCTGGTTGCTCTGGTTTCCTCCCACAGTCCAAAGATGTGTAGGATGGGTGGGTTATCCAGGCTGAATTGCCCATAGTGTTCAGGGATGTGCTGGCCAGGTGGATTGCTCATTGGAATTGCAACGTTATAGGGGTAGGGTAGAAGGCTCTGATGTTCAGTGTGGATCTGATGGGCTGAATGGCCCGCTTCCACGCTGTCTGGATTCTCTGATAATTTTACTAGCTTTAAAATAGTTACAGAAAATAATAGACCAGATCTAATAGGTAGCCTTCTAAATTGGACAATTTCGATGGCACAAGGTAAGAACTTGCAAAATTTGTTTGCGGGAAGTTATTTCCAGGGAAAGGGATGGCTGGAAAGGGGGAACATAAGAACATAAGGAAGAGGAGCAGGAGTAAGCAATCTGGCCCCTCAAGCCTGCTCTGCCATTCAATAAGACCAGGGCTGATCTTTTCATGGCCTCAGCTCCACTTTCCTGCTCTTACTTGTAACCCTTAATTGCTTTCCTGTTCAGAAATCTACCTTTTGCCTTAAAGATATTCAAGATGAAAGCCTCAGCTGCTTTACTCAGCAGCAAATTCCACAGATTCACAACCCTTTAGCTGCAGAAGTTCCTCCTGAACTCAGTCCTAAATCTCTCCACATACACCAACCCTCTCAACTCCAGGCCCAAACTAGTGACCCTCATCTGCACTCCCTCCAGTGCCAGTACATCCTTGCAGAAGTAAGGAGACCAAACCTGTACACAGTACTCCAGGTGTGGCCTCACCAGCACCCTATGCATTTTTTTAGAATAAGTGGCATCACGTTTGCAGCTTGCCAATCTGTCGGAACTGTCCCAGAGTCAATCAAATTTTAGTGAATAATCACATGAGCATTTGCTATTTTCCCCCGCCATCTCTGGGATGCATTCTATCAGGGCCAGGAGACCCATCTACCTTTGGGCTCTTAGCTTTTTCAACAGTACCCCTTTACTGAGAATGATTGATTGTTTTGATGTCCACATCTGCCAATGCCTCCATAGGCCTGTGATAATGTGAGTACAGACACAGTATTTTCCTGTTAAGGCCAAGGCTGGTAGGTGTAGAGAATGCTGCATGACTAGAGAAATTGAGGCTCTGGTCAAGAAAATGAAGGAGGGAAATGGCAGGTATTGAGAGCTGTGTTTATGTGACTCCCTAGAGGAGGAAAACTCTCGGGAAACCAGGAGAGCAAAAAGAGGACGTGAGATAGCTTGGGAAATTGGTTTCAGGAGAATCCAAAGAGATTCGACAAATATACTATGGACAAAAGAGTAACCAGGCAGTGAATAGCAACTGCAGTTAGGCTGTCTATGGAACCGCAGGCGGTGGGAGAGATCCTGTCAGTATTTCACATCAGTTTTTACTGAAAAATGATATGGAAGCTAGAGAGTTTGGAGAAATAAATAGTGATAACTTGGCAATTGTTCATATTACAGTGGAGGAGGTACTGGATGTCTTAAAAAGCAGAAAGGTGGATAAATCCCAGGAATCTGAGCAGGTGTATCTCAGAACTTTGTGGGAAGCCAGGGAAGTGATTGCTGGGCCCCTCGCTGAGATATTTGTATCATCGATTGCCACAGACAGGGTGCTGGAAGATGGGTGCCATTGTTTGAGAAAGTTAAAAATCACACACCAGGTTATAGTCAAACAGGTTTAATTGGAAGTGTGCTTCCAATTAAACCGGTTGGACTATAACCTGGTGTTGTGTGATTTCTAACTTTGTACACCCCAGTCCAACACTGGCATCTCCAAATCATTATTTGAGAAAGATAGTAAGGAAAAGCCAGGGAACTATAGACCAGTGAGCCTGAAGTCAGTGGCAGGCAAGTTGTTCGAAGGGATTCTCAGGGACAGAATTTACATGTCATTGGAAAGGCAAGAAAAGATTAGGGATAGTCAGCATGGGTTTGTGCATGGAAGTCATTAACTTGGACTTGAGAAAGACACAAGGTTCCACATAACAGACTGGTTAGCAAGTTCAACACCATAGAATACAGGCGGAACTAGCTATTTGGATACAAAATTGGCTGGAAGATCAAAGAGTCATAGATGTACAACACAGAAGCAGAGACCCTTCGGTCCAACCAGTACATGCTGACCAGATATCCCAACGCAATGTAGTCCCACCTGCCTGCACCCGGCCCATATCCTTCCTATTCATATACCCAGCAAGATGCCTTAGAAATGTTGCATTCGTCCAACCTCCACCACTTCCTCTGGCATCTCATTCCATACACATACCACCCTCTGTGAAAACGTTGCCCTACAAGTCTCTTTAAAGTCTTTCCCCTCTCACCCTAAACCTATGCCCTCTAGTGCTGGGATCCACCACCCCAGGGAAGAGACTTTGTCTATTTATCCTATCCATGCCCCTCATGATTTTATATCCCTCTATAAGCTCACCTCTCAGCTTCGGACGCTCCAGGGAAAATAGCCCCAGTCTATTCAAAATCTATTCAACCCCCAGCTGAGCTCAAATCCTCCAATCCTGGTAACTTTCTTGTAAATCTTTTCTGAACCCTTTCAAGTTTCACAACATCCTTCCAATAGGAAGGAGACCAGGTTTGTACGCAATATTCCAATAGTGACCTCACCAATGCCCTGTACAGCCACAACATGACCTCCCAACTCCTGTACTTAATGTTCTAACCATATGCCGCCTTCACTATCCTATCTACCTGCGGCTCCACTTTCAAGGAGCTATGAACCTGCACTCCAAGGTCTCTTTGTGCAGTAACACTCCTCAGGACCTTACCATTAAGTGTATAAGTCCTGCTAAGATTTGATTTCCCCAAATGCCACTCCTCAGCCCATTCACTCATCTGATCAAGATCCCGTTGTACTCTGAGGTAATTGTTTTCACTGTCCACTACACCTCCAACTTTGGTGTCATCTCACTAACTATGCCTGCTATGTTCACATCCAAGTCATTCATATAAATGACGAAAAGTAGTGGATCCAGCACCGACCCTTGTGGCACTCCACTGGTCACAGGCCTCCAGTCTGAAAATCAACCCTCCACCACCACCCTCTGTCTTCTGCCTTTGAGCGAGTTCTGGATCCCAATTGGCTAGGTCTCCCTGTATTCCATGAGCTCTAACCTTGCTGAGCAGTCAGTGTCTTGGTGGAGGGTACTTTTAGGACTGGAAGCCTGTGGTGAGCAAAATGCTGTCAGGCTGGGTGCTGGGTCCACTGCTTTTTGTCATTTATATCAATGATTTCCATGTGAATATAGGAGCTATGGTTAGTAGGTTTACAATAGACACCAAAATTTGAGGTGCAGTGGACAGTAAAGTTACCTCAGAGTACAATGAGACTCCGATCAAATGGGCTGAGGAGTGGCAGATGATGTTTAATTTTGATAAATGTGAGGTTCTGCATTTTGGAAAAGCAAATCAGGGCCGGACTTCTACACTTAATGGGAAGGTTCTGGGCAGTGTTGCTGAACTAAGAGATCTTGGAGTGCAGGTTCATCGTTCCTTGAAAGTGGAATCATAGATAGGCAGGGTAGTGAAGAAGGTATTTAGTATTCTTGCCTTTATCGGTCAGTGCATTGAGTACAGGAGTTGTGATGTCATTTTGCGGCTGTACAGGACATAGAATTCCAGAAGTGACTGAATCAGCTTTCAGTCCTGGTCTCCCCACTATCGGAATGATATTGTGAAACTTGAAAGGATTCAGAAAATATGTTTCCAGGGTTGAGGGATTGAGCTATAGGGAGAGGCTGAATAGGCTGAGGCTGTTTTCACTGGAGAATCGGATGCTGAGGGGTGACCATAGAGGTTGATAAAATCGTGAGGGGCATGGATAGGGTAAACAGTCAGGGTCTTATTCCTGTTTAGGTGAGTCCAAAACTAGAAAGCACAGGCGTGAGGGAAAAGATTGAAAAGGGATATTAGGGGCAAAGTTTCAAGCTGAACGTGATACGTGTATGGAATAAGCTGCCAGAGAAAGTGTGGAGGCTGGTATAGTTACAACATTTAAAACACATCTCATTTGATATGTGATTGGGAAAGGTTTAGAAGGTTATGGGCCAAGTGCTGGCATATGGGACGAGATTAATTTAGGATATCTGGTTGGCCTGGACAAGTTGGACTGAAGGGTCTGTTTCTGTGCTGTACATCTCTATGGCACTAATAAATTAAAATTAAGATAGGTTTCTCTTTTACGGAGAGTTAGCAGAAGGTCAGACAATTCTCCTTGGAGCTGAGAAGGTGAAGCAGTGATTTCGACCAGGAGTTGATTTGTTTCCAGGGCATTTCATTTACAGAGAGACAGAGTGAGAAATTTTTAACGTCACAATTTTTAGTAACTACTTTCAGGTAACTGGCAAATAATGCAGATTAAAAATGTG